>NC_134490.1:6024976-6187476 GCF_040206685.1 Ascaphus truei | reverse complement strand
TCACAGTATGTATGTGTGTGTCACAGTGTGTGTGTGTGTGTGTGTCACAGTGTGTGTGTGTGTGTGTGTGTGTGTCACAGTATGTATGTGTGTGTCACAGTATGTGTGTGTGTGTCACAGTATGTATGTGTGTGTCACAGTGTGTGTGTGTGTGTGTGTCACAGTGTGTGTGTGTGTGTGTGTGTCACAGTATGTATGTGTGTGTCACAGTATGTATGTGTGTGTCACAGTATGTATGTGTGTGTCACAGTATGTATGTGTGTGTCACAGTATGTATGTGTGTGTCACAGTATATGTGTGTGTGTCACAGTATGTGTGTGTGTGTTTGTGTCACTGTGTGTGTGTCACAGTATGTGTGTGTGTGCGTGAGTCTGTGTGCGTGCGTCTCACTGTGTGTGTGTGTGCGCGTGTGTGTGCGCGTGTGTGTCTCACTGTGTGCTGTGCAGGGGGGGAGAACCGAGCTGCCCGGGGGGGGAAACGGTGACCGGCGCTGCGCAGGGGGGGGGGACTGGAGCTGCGCAGGGGGGGAGGAATGGTCGGCGCTGCGCAGGGTGGGGGGGAGTAGTGGAGCTGCGCAAGGGGGGGGGGAGGAATGGCCGGCACTGCGCAGGGGGGGGACTGGAGCTGCGCTGGGGGGGAGGAAAGGTCGGCGCTGCGCAGGGTGGAGGGGAGTAGTGGAGCTGCGCAGGGGGGGGGGGGAAGTAGTGGAGCTGCGCAGGGGGGGGGAGGCGGAGAGGGACGTGGAGGGAGCAGGAGGTTTTGGTCCCGGGCAGCGCCGGGTCTCTCCGCTAGTATTGTATATAGCAGGAGGACAATATTAGTGGTGCAATTTGATACCTACTACTTCCCACACTGTTGTAAAGTGCAACTCATTTGTGTCAATCTTCAGACACTTGTCAAAAGCATAACAAAATTATAAAAAGTGAGCGGTGTGCTACGTTGTGTGTTTCATATATATATATTGTATTAATTCATTTTATGTTTTGTATCTGCACATTTCTGTATTTCTTGGAATCCTGGTACTATCTGCTTCTGGGGAACCAAGGTTCTCAATAATATTACCATTTCATGCGCGGGTGTTTCTTTCTTTCGATCAACTGTTTCAACTCTGCCCTCTTTCAGGCTAAACAAACCTACTTTTCTTCACTAATCAACACGCACAAGTCTAACCCACGCTGACTCTGTCTTTGACTCCCTACTCAGACCACCCTCAGCTGCCTCTTCTTATTCCTCCATCTCACCTCAGGACTTTGCTGACTATTTTAAGGATAAGGTGGAATCAATATGTCAGAACATTCCTTTTGTTTCCTCCTCCCATCCTACACCTCTTCCCAACTCTCCTCCTGCCTTCCTTGACTCTTTTTCCGCTATCACAGAGGAGGATGTGTCGCTGTTGATCGCCTCTTCTCCCTCTACCACATGCCCTCTTGACCCTATTCCCTCCCATCTCCTAAAAGATCTTACTCCTACTATAATCCCTACGCTCACACAGATTTTTAACTCCTCCCTCTACTCGGGTACCTTTCCCTCTTCCTTCAAACATGCAACCGTTATACCATTACTCAAAAACAGCAAGCTTGACCCTACCTGTCTTTCTAACTATTGACCTGTCTCCCTCCTGCCTTTTGCCTCTAAACTCCTTGAACATCTTGTATTCTCTCGCATGCTCCATTTTCTCAATTCTATTCTCACCTAGACCCTCTACAATCTGGTTTCCACACTGCTCACTTCACTGAAACAGCCCTCACTAAAATAACTAATGACCTCCATGCTGCCAAAGACAAAGGTCATTACACTCTGCTCATATTACTCAATCTCTCTGCAGCATTTGATTCCATGGACCACCCTCTCCTCCTTCACATTCTCCATACTCTTGGTATTTGTAACAAAGCTCTATCTTTGATCTCCTCTTACCTCTCCCATCGTACTTTCAGTGTCTCTTCTGCTAACACCTCTTCCTCCTCTATCGATCTCTCTGTGGGGGTACCCCAGGTCTCTGTCCTGGGACCTCTCCTCTTTTCTCTGTACATACTCTCTCTAGGTGACCTAATCACATCTCTTGGGTTCAAATATCACCTCTATGCTGACGACACACAAATTTACTTCTCGATGCCCCTCCACCGACTTAAGCTCAACATATCAAAAACAGAGCTCCTCATATTTCATCCCAAACCTGGCCCCACTACCTCCTTCCACATTGCTGTTGCAAGTTCTGTCATACACCCAATAGCCCAAGAACCCTGCCTAGGGGTCACACTCGACTCCTCTCTCACATTCTCCTCTCGCATTCAAAACGTATCTAAAACCTGTTGCTTTTTCCTCCACAATATTACAAAGATACGCCCTTTCCTCTGTTGCTCGACTGCTAAAACTCTGACTCAGGTCCTCATTCTCTCCCGTCTCGATTACTATAACCTCCTGCTGTCCGGCCTTCCTGCCTCTCACCTGTCTCCCCTACAATCTATCCTAAATGCTGCTGCCAGAATCACTCTACTCTTTCCTAAATCTGTCTCCGCATCTCCCCTCCTGAAATCCCTCTCCTGGCTTCCGATCAAATCCCGCATCACACACTCAATTCTCCTCCTCACTTTTAAAGCTTTACAATCTTCTGTCCCTCCTTACATCTCAGCCCTAATTTCTCGCTATGCACCATCCCGACACTTGCATTACACTCAAGGATGTCTTCTCTCTACCCCCTTTGTATCTAAAGCCCTATCCCGCCTTAAACCTTTCTCACTGACTACCCCACACCTCTGGAATGCCCTTCCCCTTAATACCCGAATAGCACCCTCTCTATCCACCTTTAAGACCCACCTTAAAACACACTTGCTTAAAGAAGCATATGAGTAGCACCGTGGCTAATACTATACACCTCATACATAAAGCTTGGCCCCCTGCAGACGCACTTACCAGAACGCCCTCCTCCTGTCTCTGTACGTTCTTCCTACCTACCAATTAGATTGTAAGCTCTTCGGAGCAGGGACTCCTCTTCCTAAGTGTAAATTTGATGTATGAAGCACTTATTCCCACGATCTGTTATTTGTATTATTTGTTATTTATATGATTGCCACGTATATTACTGCTGTGAAGCGCTATGTATATTAATATAAAGACATACATACATACAACTCGATGTAAAAAGAAAAGGTCTCATTGATATTCACGACTGTCTAAGTCATCCCCTACCCTGCACCCTAGGAACCCCACTCCCAACCCCACAGTATGTGATGAGCGTCCTCGGGGACACGTGCTGCTTAGGAAGGAGAGTGGCAGAATTGCACTCACTGGGATCTATGACCACAAATTTAATTTGGTGCAAAGTCACTCATCTATTACCTCGTTAACAAACTGACACGTCTCCTTCATGCAAATGCAGCTTAATGTTCTGTTAATGAGCTGATAGCAACGCGGGAGCCTTTTGAACAGGGGCCTGTATATCAAGCTCATAACATTTATCCTGTCAAATTGGCTCTTATACAATATGCTCTAAAGCCACCCTCCCCGAGATGGGGAAGATACCAGCCCCATTCATTTGATTGAAGCTTATCACTGCTCCAGTACTGGGAAGGCATCTTCAATATATTAAACACGGGCCTTGGAGAGGCATTGTCAACAGATCTTATGCAGTCAACGTATCATGGTATTTGTCCTCTATACTGTAGTTCTTTGCTTTATTCAGTGAGTAATTTTGTTATACAGAACAATAGGTGGAGTTAGGGAGGAGATACACCAGGGGGGATGAACTCCAGTCCCCCACCCCAACAGGTCAGGCTTTCAGGATATCCTAGCTTCAGCACAGGTGGCTCAATCAGAGGCTCAGTTGAAGACATAGGACTGAAGTCCTATGCTGAAGCAGGGACTAACTGAGACATCTGTGCTGAAGCAGGGACTGATTAAGCCACCTGGGGCTGATTGAGCCACCAGTGCTGAAGCAGGGATATCCTGAAATCCTGACCTGTTGGGGGGCGGGGGGGTGCTTGAGGACCAGAGTTGAGCACCCCTGAGTAACACTACAGATAAATTATTATAATGAGGACTTCTACGGACACCATGTGTTTTTCTTTTTGTGATGTGGAATAGGTCTCCAGCAAACAGGCCTGTCTCTAATCTAAGGAACTTGGCTGACAACGTTTGCAGATGGAGACAGAACAAATAATACTGTACGTTTGCTATGCCCCGAGGTCCAATTTGCAAGAGCTTGATACACGGACCCCCAGTGCGTGCAAGGTGAGGCAGGGACCAGCCAGCGATCGCACATGCATAAAAACTCAGATACAGAACCTACTTGTCTGGGAAAAATGTCTTAACACATCTGGAAAAGAGCAAGAAATAGCATAGGGTGGGCACCGGGTGACATCATGTGAGACAACTGATAACATAGTGAGTCAATGAGGGAGAATGCAGATTTGGACAACATTGTGAAACATATTTCCTTTTCTGCCAGAGGGACAAACAAACTCTCATTTTAATGAGGGAATCCAAGCAGCTTCAAAAAAATAAAACCTCTTTTTTAAATTTTAATATACGCAGCCTTTGATTACCTTTATTGAAAACGAATTACCTAAGCTGACGATCAATTCGTTCTCTCGTGATCAATCAGCAAAGATCTTACCAGGGTTCACTAAATGGCTACTACCTTTGATTTTCAATCAATTCTTCAGTCAGTGTCACCCAGCAACTACAATGTATCCTTATGTTACTAGGGTAACATTATCTATTGTTACAGTTTGCAGCTCAAACTGCTGGGAATATTGGCAACAAATGATCCCAATCAGGAAAGTGTTAGAAAGATCTTGCACTGCTGGGGAGGTGTGCTAAACCTGCTACAGAAATCAAAGGATTATCAGTATATCAATACTCATAAAAAATGGCAGTAAGAGTTACATTTTTAAATAAAAAAGGGTAGCAAGTATCATCTAATACTACAGAACTGGTTTATTTAAAAAAAACGCAAATTGCTTGGATTCTCCTTTAAAATAACTTGTCAATGAATTTAGATTTGTGGGATTCCTCTGCAGGGGAAATGCTGGGATCCGAGCCTGGTTAAATTCCCGGTGTCGGCTCCTTGCGATCTTCAGCGAGTCACTTTATCTCCCTGTGCCTCAGGCACCAAAACACATAGATTGTAAGCTCTTTGGAGAATGACGGTGCCTGGAAAATGATACGTACAGCGCTATTTTGTAATTGTGAAGCACTTTGAGTAGCATTGGGGGGAAAGCCCTAAATGAAATAAAGTGATTATTATTATAAAACTTCTTCAACAGGCATTGAGTTGTAACCAAATACTCTCCTGGGACCCCCCTGTAAAAGAAATGCTTTGTCGCCCAATGAGTGAAATGGCTTATAAAGACTGTCCTAAATTCTGTTCTATACTTTTACCATCATCAGGGCCAGCAAGGGTTAAGCTATGACAGTGAGACTATGCAGACTGCATTACATGGCACTGAGAGGGTTGTGTGATGGATGGATGTGATTTATTAGCAAAGCTCACAGTTTTCTCAGTTAATTCCTTTCTTCCTGATTTATTTAACCCTGTGTGGTTAAAATGCCGTCACATGAAGTTCATTATTTCTTGGTAACCACTCTCCTATAGCGACCTCATTAATAGTCCATGTATATGTATTTGGATCAGACTGACACCCCTCCTACAATCCAGCACAGTAATGCCTTGATTATACCCCGCGCATGCGAGCGTCGTGATGTCACTAGGGCGCTGCGCACGCTCAAAACATACACTGGAGGCCGGAGGAAAACGGAGGAGACGGAGGTGTGGCGCAGGCGTGGCCGTGAGCGGTTCGCCCTCATCAAAAATGAAAATCTGTTTGATAAGCTTGCGTGGCCGCTCTGCAGCGTCCGCGCCACGCGCGAAGTATAAGCAACTGCTTTAGGTTACATTTATGTGTTCCTGCGCACCCAGCCACATTTGGTATAAGCGCAGCCTAATACTTTATGGCTTTTCATTCTCTGGGCGTATGAAGCTTATTAGAACAATTTGCTGCGCTGATCTCAGATTTACACAGCATTTTCCAGGACTTCGCAGCGATGGAATCACAGTTATATACATACAGCAGAGGCTTAACGTCATGATGTGGGTTCATAGTCGTAATGCACCAACTAGTTGTCAGTGTGTTAGACCAGGGCTCCCCAACTAGTTGTCAGTGTGTTAGACCAGGGCTCCCCAACTAGTTGTCAGTGTGTTAGACCAGGGCTCCCCAACTAGTTGTCAGTGTGTTAGACCAGGGCTCCCCAACTAGTTGTCAGTGTGTTAGACCAGGGCTCCCCAACTAGTTGTCAGTGTGTTAGACCAGGGCTCCCCAACTAGTTGTCAGTGTGTTAGACCAGGGCTCCCCAACTAGTTGTCAGTGTGTTAGACCAGGGCTCCCCAACTAGTTGTCAGTGTGTTAGACCAGGGCTCCCCAACTAGTTGTCAGTGTGTTAGACCAGGGCTCCCCAACTAGTGGCCCACTAAGGATGTGGCCCTTGGGCTCTCTGCTCCGGCTAATTTCATACTGGTTGCTTAGGCAGCCGAGCGCATTTCTTAACACTGAAACTCACCTGCATGCTAAGGTAATGTAAATATATATTGTACAGATGTTATATAACTGTTTGCAAAATGTTACATTCCAAGTATTTAAATGTATCTATAGTAACATTACAATCAGCTTCTACTCCTGAATGTTTCGAATCTGGCCCCTTTGGGGACGGGTTACACAGCCCTGTGTCACCGGCGCCAGAGAATTTCAGCACCGGATGTGGCAGGGATTGTACAGAATGGTACAGTATTATGTGAGAATCATGTTTTAAGGGCAGTAACTTTTGGGGGAAAACAGAGAATCAAAGCACTATTATAAAAATGTTACATTATTATTTCTGCTTCTCTGGCAGCGCAGGGGATAAGGGGTTAATAATGTCTCTGGCCTCTCTGACGCAAACAAGGCTGTGAGGGTATAAGACAAGGTTTCTTTACCCTTCCACTGAATGCATTGGAGTCAGTGATTACACTTCTAATTAAAATGTATTGTGACGTTTGGCATCTTTAGTAATCCCCTGAGGTTATAGGATATATGGACAAACCAGGACTACAAGGACCATAGTGCACTGAACACTATTCAGAGATATCTCCATGCATCATGATTGCTTAGACCAGAAGGCATTGGACTACAAGGTCCAGAAGGCATTGGGGTATGGAATGCAAATTGAACATCATTGCATGTAGGGCCACAATGCTGTGGAATTCAAGGACACATCCTGGCTACAGAGACCACAGCAAAGTGACATTGAGATTTGCAAGCAATGACCTCCACAGGAGACTGGGACACAAGTGTTTATACATAGCTGCCAAATAACTCCAGGTCCGCAATATTCATGCAGTCCTTGTTTTGTATTCATTATTGCTGATCTGTTGGCAACTGCGATATATCAGACTCAGCTGAGAACAAAGACCGGCCTGGATCATTATAACACGGTTGAGTTAGTTGGCAGGTACGGCTTATCTGTATAATCTGCACTGGAAACTAGGCAGTAAAATCTCCCCTATTCCAGAAAACGGGCCTTGTGGGAACGCCATTGATCTATGAAGTGGAATAACCTGGTATGAGACCATTGGGAAGACCACAAGGCCCATTGTTTGGAATAGGTTAGATTGTGACCTTGGACGACCAATAGAAAAAAATACCAACAAAAAATAGATTGTAAGCTCTTCAGGGCAAGGATTCAACATGCTTATAAAGTTCACTATTTGCAGTGTCAGTAAATGATCGTTGTTATAGTTGAGCAGTTAATCAGCGCTAGAGGGAATTACCTATAAAGTACAGCAATAACAAACACAGTGACGTGAAGCAGCCATCCAACTACTGCCCCAAAGGGCGGGAGGAGAGGGACCGGGCACAGGGGGGCACAGGGGGCTCTGCCACGGTCCATGCCCTCTACAGGGACACAGCGGGGTATTGGTTATCCAACCTGCTCCAGAAGGGGTCAGAATCTTCCTCCGACTCCTGGACGGGGTCTCTGCTGCTTAATCCCTTGGAATATAGGAATTGAGCTGCGAAATTCATGTTTCGGCTCCCTTTTCCCCCCTGTCCCAAGGTGCTGCTCCCCACCGAGAGGCACGGGTCACCCCCTTCCCTGTGGGGCAATTTGCTGGGAGTGTCACTCTTGCAAGTCCAGACCACAACACTTTTAGACACACACACAGGATGACTTTGGGTACTGGCCCCTGCTATATATAGAGATTACAGCACATGCCAAACTGTCCCTGCCAATTTAACTCACCCCTCGGCTTATACTTTGAAGATGTGCAATTGGCTAAGACCCTTAGGAGATTAGCGGTTATCTCTTCTCTACATCAGTGTCCCAGTTCATTAAAGCGCCAATTTAACCCTTTAACTGAAGTGAATTTCAGATTCATATATTGGAAACTTACTCCACAAAATCCCTACTCCTTTAGAAAAGTTTGTGAACCATTGTCACAATTACCCATTTTGCCAAAAGCCCCGACTGTCTGAGCCTGTAACTTGGAGCTAATTCAGTCCACTATTTGCGGAGAGGGGGCTAATTTAACCCTTACAAAGCGGGGATATTCCCCACCAAACCTGAAGAGTCATAGAAGAGGTACACGAAGGGAGCAGAGAAATGTCACAAAGGTCATGTAAGAAGACGAGATTGGGGAGTGCCAGGGCTCTGACTGGCAGGATTTATCCCGGGTTATGCAATGCCCCTGAATTAAAATGATCAATTACACTAAACCTGCTCACATCATCCCTGCGTCCACTTTACACAACCTCTGCAACCTCTGCCTACACAACATTAACTCCTTCAATGCCTGAGGGGCGAGACTGGGCCCCCCATCTTTCTGCTGACGACCGTGTAGTAGTGTGAGTGAGAACTCCATTGGCAGATACACCTTTGGCCACGTTCACACAGGGTGCTTCGCGACGCTGCATGCGCGCGTCCGCGTATGCACGCCTCCGTCTGCTGGGCGATGTGTGATCATCCCCAGCAGACGGAATGATCCGACCCAGGGCGACCTCCCGATTCAATACAGCCGATAACATAAAAGAAAAACCCATTTGTACGTCCAGAGTCGACTTGAATCAACTTTATGTGCCTTGTATTCAAAATTCTCAGTGCCATGGTAATGTTGCCTAATCACATATGCACAAGTTTCGTTCAAAATGTAAACGCATTTGTGCTTACGTTATTACATAGCAGCACTTTAATGATTGTTTTCTTATTTTCGTTATTTCTATCATTTTATTAACTAAGAAGTAGAAAAATGAAATATTTACCCGGACGTGGGTTGGGTCTATCAATGTTAGCAACATTGATTGGCGGCTGAAATTGACGTCACTTTGCTGCAGCGTCGACGCCGTACTTTGCAGCCAATGGTAGTTTCAATACTGAACACTACCATTGGCCGACAGGAATCTGTGACGGACGCGCGCGCGCATCGTGTAGCGCGCTGTGTGAGCGGGGCCTTTGGCTTAGGAATCACTGTTTGTCTTATCTGAGGCCGGGCATGACAGCCTAATCTCAGTGGGCAGTGGAGCCCAGCGCTGGAGCGGAAGGTCGCTGTGTTGTGTAGTGGAATTTCTGGGATAAAAACATAGATTTTTACAGGGTTTTGTCACTTTTTAACCCACCATAACTTATTTCATGTGTGGGGTGAAACCTATCTCAGCTTCAAATGGCAAAGCCAGTATAACCAGCCTCACAATGACGAGACCAAAAGGTCAAAATCGCCGTCTGTGAGTAGGTTTACTGGCTCTGTACTTTAACCCAGGCTGGGCTGAAAAGCTGTGTAATGTGGCAGGCTTATAGGGAGGGGTCCATGTCAAAATGGATTTGCACCAAAAGGTGACACAGAGTGTTCATTTGCATGTCAATTCCCAGAATTCCTTGCTGCAGTGGAAGCACTGCATGCTGGGAGATAATGGGGAAAAGCAGGGAAGCGCACCTGCCTGAGACATGTGAATGTGCCCACACGTGATATTTCCCACAGCAGATAAGAACCCTGTGTCTGCCCATCTTCCTGCCTATAGTAAAACCACAGACCCTATTTGTTTGTTGGCTTTCTTTCAAATTTAGCCTTACTGTATGTCTACCCCAACATGTTTGAATTCCCATACTGTATTAGCCCCTACCACCTCTGTTGGGAGGCTGTTCCACGTATGTACTACCCTTTCCGTATAGAAGGACTTTCTCACACTTCCCTTTAGCTGTCTCCCCGCAGCTTCAGAGAATGACCTCTTCTTTTAACACTTCCTTCCTTGATACATACTTTCCTCCTGAAACCAAATACAGGCATACCCCGGTTTAAGGACACTCACTTTAAGTACACTCACTTTAAGTACACTCGCGAGTAAGGACATATCGCTCAATAGGCAAACGGCAGCTCACGCATGCGCCTGTCATCACATCCTGAACAGCAATACCGGCTCCCTACCTGTGCCGAAGCTGTGTGCAAGCGGGGAGACTATAGAGCCTGTTACACATGCGTTATTTACATCAGTTATGCACGTATATAACGATTGCAGTACAGTACATGCATCGATAAGTGGGAAAAAGGTAGTGCTTCACTTTAAGTACATTTTCGCTTTACATACATGCTCCGGTCCCATTGCGTACGTTAATGTGGGGTATGCCTGTATATATGTAACCGCTCCCCAGTGACTGGGATATACTATACTGAGCTTCACTCATTCATTTAGATTGCACTTAGATTGTAAGCTCTCCGGGGCAGGGATTTCTGACTTTGCTTGTTGCTCTTATTGTATTATAATTCCCTGTGCTGTGTTGTGTCTTTTGTAAGGCGCTGAGTACACTGTGGGTACTACAAATAAAGATATGTATATACACATTTATATTTCTCTTCTCAGTGGCTTCCTTAAGCGTGGTTTCTCGGCCACGGGCCGGGAATGGATGAAAGAGGCGAGAGAAAGAGGCGAGAGAAAGAGGCGCCTGCGACTTGTGCAAAAACCCGTAGACATTTATGAAACAACAATGACCTCACGGTGACAGAGTAGGTCGCAGAAATAATTACACGGACATTGCAGGTAACGGGTTCCTCCTCTGACAGATCACTGACCTCCTGCAGAGAAGGCGCAGGCATGTGAGATACGGAGGATTGATGTCTCAATGCACTGATCTGGACATAGATACGATACCCAGGGGTGCTCAACTCCAGTCCTCAAGCCCGCCCAACAGGTCAGGTTTTCAGGATATCCCTGCTTCAGCACAGGTAGCTCAATCAGAGGCTCAGTTGAAGACGCTCTGATGGAGCCACCTGTGCTGAAGCAGGGATACAATCTGCAAATATTTATGTTTTATGGTCTCTAGTAATGAGCACAGCACTCTAGGTGAGGTGTAACCAGTGATCTACAGTATAAAGTAGCATCCCCCTCCCCCTCCCCCCCCACCTCTCTTTCTAATGCTAATATCTTTCCCCATACACCCCACATCCTACGGCTAATCTCTCTCCCTATACACCCTAACACCCTGCTGCTAATACCTCTCCCTATACACCCTAACATCCCGCTGCTAATACCTCTCCCTATACACCCCACATCCTACGGCTAATCTCTCTCCATATACACCCTAACATCCCACTGCTAATACCTCTCCCTATATACCCTAACACCCTGCTGCTAATACCTCTCCCTATATACCCTAACATCCCGCTGCTAATACCTCTCCCTATATACCCTAACACCCCGCTGCTAATACCTCTCCCTATACACCCTATCATCCCGCTGCTAATACCTCTCCCCATACACCCCACATCCTATGGCTAACCTCTCCCTATACACCCTAACATCCCGCTGTTAATACCTCTCCCTATACACCCTATCATCCCGCTGTTAATACCTCTCCCTATACACCCTAACACCCTGCTGCTAATCTTTCTCCCTATACACCCTAACATCCTGCTGCTAATACCTCTCCCCATACACCCCACATCCTATGGCTAATCTCTCTCCCTATACATCCTAACATCCCGCTGCTAATACCTCTCCCTGTACACCCTAACACCCTGCTGCTAATACCTCTCCCTATACACCCTAACATCCTGCTGCTAATACCTCTCCCTATACACCCTAACATCCCGCTGCTAATACCTCTCCCTATACACCCTAACACCCCGCTGCTAATACCTCTCCCTATACACCCTAACATCCCGCTGCTAATACCTCTCCCTATACACCCTAACACCCCGCTGCTAATACCTCTCCATATACACCCTAACATCCCGCTGCTAATACCTCTCCATATACACCCTAACATCCCGCTGCTAATACCTCTCCATATACACCCTAACATCCCGCTGCTAATACCTCTCCCTATACACCCTAACACCCTGCTGCTAATACCTCTCCCTATACACCCTAACATCCCGCTGCTAATACCTCTCCCTATACACCCTAACATCCCGCTGCTAATACCTCTGCATATACACCCTAACATCCTGTTGCTAATACCTCTCCCTATACACCCTAAGACCCTGCTGCTAATACCTCTCCCTATTCACCCTAACACCCCGCTGCTAATACCTCTCCATATACACCCTAACACCCTGCTGCTAATACCTCTCCCTATACACCCTAACACCCTGCTGCTAATACCTCTCCCTATACACCCTAACACCTGCTGCTAATACCTCTCCCTATACACCCTAACACCCCGCTGCTAATACCTCTCCCTATACACCCTAACACCCCACTGCTAATACCTCTCCCTATTCACCCCAACACCCCGCTGCTAATACCTCTCCATATACACCCTAACACCCTGCTGCTAATACCTCTCCATATACACCCTAACACCCTGCTGCTAATACCCCTCCCTATACACCCTAACACCCTGCTGCTAATACCTCTCCCTATACACCCTAACACCTGCTGCTAATACCTCTCCCTATACACCCTAACACCCCGCTGCTAATACCTCTCCCTATACACCCTAACACCCCGCTGCTAATACCTCTCCCTATACACCCTAACACCCTGCTGCTAATACCTCTCCCTATACAACCTACATCCCACTGCTAATATCTCTCTCTATACCTCATGCTGCTAATACCTCTCCCTATACACCCTAACACCCCGCTGCTAATACCTCTCCATATACACCCTAACACCCCGCTGCTAATACCTCTCCCTATACACCCTAACATCCCTCTGCTAATACCTCTCCCTATACACCCTAACACCCCGCTGCTAATACCTCTCCCTGTACACCCTAACGTCCCGCTGCTAATACTTCTCCCTATACACCCTAACGTCCCGCTGCTAATACCTCTCCCTATACACCCTAACATCCTGCTGCTAATCCCTCTCCCTATACACCCTAACGTCCCGCTGCTAATACCTCTCCCTATACACCCTAACGTCCCGCTGCTAATACCTCTCCCTATACACCCTAACACCCCGCTGCTAATACCTCTCCCTATACACCCTAACACCCCGCTGCTAATACCTCTCCCTATACACCCTAACACCCTGCTGCTAATACCTCTCCCTATACACCCTAACATCCCGCTGCTAATACCTCTCCCTATACACCCTAACCCCTTGCTGCTAATACCTCTCCCTATACAACCTATATCCTACTGGCGTCACATTCCCCATTACTTTAAGTAACCCCCCTCCCCCCCCGGGGCCCTGTCCACTATATTAGTTGGCATTATATTGCCATTAATCCTGTTTATAGTTCTGTTACCGGTGTTGCCAGCACCCCCCCAAGCTCTTATAATAATACCCTCGGTTTGTCCCCTCTGGCCCCAGTGACGTGTCCGCTTTTTAACGGCTCCGTTAGGACCTGCTCCTCTGTAAAAGGACTTGTGTCCACCTCCTTTCTATTTTGATTCCTGTTCCCTAACGGTGGCCCCTCTGCCTCACCCCAGACTGGGCAAAACAAAGAACCTTTCTAGTTGCGCTGCCCCGGTGATTTCCGGGGACAGCTTGAGGCTCCCCAGTGTCTTCAGGTTTCACCCCACTCGGAAGTCTTTGGTTAAGTACATGGATAGGCATTGCAGACACTCCTGGCAGAGAAAGACTTAAATGTCTATCAGAAGAACCCCATGTAGGTTGTTTTGTAAGGTGGTTGGCTTCTCTACAACTTAACCCTTTTACTGCCAGGGGGAAGGACATTACTGGTGGCAGCAAAAAGACTATATTATGGTCCATAAATAATGGTGTTGACCATGTAACTGCTGCATGCCTATTAATTAAAGGGCAATGTGGCCGGATCCCATATTATAGCCAAATGTAACAGGTGTGCAAAACTCAAGCAGGCGCAGGACCCTAATCACAGGTAGCGCCTGGGAGATGTCAGGGACCACTGGGTCAGAACAATGTGATTGATCCTTCTTCCCTCTTCCCTTTGAAGGCTGCAGTGCAGTCCACAACTCCGGAGACCGACTGCCGGGATTCCACCCCAGGAGAGGCTGCACAAGGGCTTCGGAAGTACAATGGTAATGTTCTTTGGAACCGAGAGATGCGAAATAAACTAAGGTTATTATTAAAATGCACGCGTGTGATCCTACATGCACGCGTGGGGTTCTGCATGCACGCGTGGGATTCTGCATGCACACATGTGATTCTGCATGCATGTGATTCTGCATGCCCGCATGGGATTCGGCATGCATGCGTCTGATACTGCATGCAAACGTGTGATTCTGCATGCACACGTGTGATTCGGCATGCATGTGATTATGCATGCCCGCGACAGATTCTGCATGCACTCATGGGATTCTGCATGCATGCGTGGGATTCTGCATGCACGCGTGGGATTCTGCATGCACGCGGGAGTGTTCTGCATGCATGTGCGGGATTCTGCATGCACGCATGGGATTCGACATGCACGCGTGGGATTTGGCACGCATGCGTGGGATTCTGCACGCATGCGTGGGATTCTGCACGCACGCGTGGGATTCTGCGTGCTCGCATGGGATTCTGCATGCACGCGGGGGTGTTCTGCATGCATGTGTGGGATTCTGCATGCACGCATGGGATTCGACATGCACGCGTGGGATTCTGCACGCATGCGTGGGATTCTGCAAGCACGCGTGGGATTCTGCACGCACGCGTGGGATTCTGCATGCTCGCGTGGGATTCTGCATGCACGCGGGAGTGTTCTGCATGCATATGTGGGATTCTGCATGCACGCATGGGATTCGACATGCACGCGTGGGATTTGGCACGCATGCGTGGGATTCTGCACGCACGCGTGGGATTCTGCACGCACGCGTGGGATTCTGCGTGCTCGCGTGGGATTCTGCGTGCTCGCGTGGGATTCTGCGTGCACGCGTGGGATTCTGCACGCACGCGTGGGATTCTGCGTGCTCGCGTGGGATTCTGCGTGCTCGCTTGGGATTCTGCGTGCTCGCGTGGGATTCTGCATGCACGTGGGAGTGTTCTGCATGCACGCGTGGTATTCTGCACGCACGCGTGGGATTCGGCACGCTCGCGTGGGATTCTGCATGCACGCGTGGGATTATGCATGCACGCGTGGGATTCTGCGTGCACGCGTGGGATTCTGCATGAACACACGCGTGGGATTCTGCACGCGTGGGATTCGGCACGCACGCGTGGGATTCTGCACGCGTGGGATTCGGCACGCACGCGTGGGATTCTGCATGCACACGCGTGGGATTCTGCACGCACGCGTGGATTCTGCACGCACGCGTGGATTCTGCACGCATGCGTGGGATTCTGCATGCACGCATGGTATTCTGCACGCACGCTTGGGATTCTGCATGCACGCTTGGGATTCTGCATGCACGCATGGTATTCTGCACGCACGCTTGGGATTCTGCACGCGCGCGTGGGATTCTGCACGCACGCGTGGGATTCTGCACGCACGCATGGTATTCTGCACGCACGCGTGGGATTCTGCATGCACGCGTGGGATTCTGCATGCACGCATGGTATTCTGCACGCACGCATGGTATTCTGCACGCACGCTTGGGATTCTGCACGCACGCATGGTATTCTGCACGCACGCTTGGGATTCTGCACGCGCGCGTGGGATTCTGCACGCACGCGTGGGATTCTGCACGCACGCGTGGGATTCTGCACGCATGCGTGGGATTCTGCAAGCACGCGTGGGATTCTGCATGCACACCGCTAACCTGCTGTGCAGAGAGGCAAGGAGATATCTAGCTCCGTAATAGTGATCGGGTTAATCTCATATCCTTTGGTATAAGGCAGATACCCAAAGCTGTGGTAGCAGGCACTTTGTCTGTGGTTTCCTATATGAGACTTCTGCCCTTTCCTTTACATCATGATGTCGTTATGTGGGGAAAATGAACGGATTATCCTGCGGAGAGTGCAATTGTGTAATACTCCGTAATGAGAACCAGCCCCAATGAAAGACAGCATTGTCATTTCATAACAAGCCCCCCTCCCAGCTCTACGTTCCCGGGTCTGGGAGCCACGCCAAGAGCCTGCAGAAGACAAACAAGCCTGCCAGCTGCCTGCTCTGGAATAGGTCTTGTTTTTGGAGAGGTAGAGAGGGGAACGCCTTAAAAAGGAGACTGGCATCGCATGGAAATGGCAGGCAGAAGCAGGCAAGCAAGTGGAACTGGCACCAGGTTTTTACTTGGGATGGGAAATTTAACTCCATAGGTCCCTATATAGTGCAGACATTGTGACACCTTTATAGAAGGGACCTACTGTATAAGCTATTGAGTAAGTCCCTCACTGCAGGGTGATAGAGTGACACAGAGATGGAAGACACCCTATCATGGATCATACAATAAACCCTGAAGCGGCCAATCCCACAATGATGGACCCAAAAACTCCTATCCAAGTAAATGGGAGTTTTCGGCGGTTCGCCCCTCCTGGGATTATTGTAATGGCCCCATTGAGTCTGTCTTTCCCACTACAGGATGACAGAGTGACACTTAGATACAAGGGACCCATAACATGGACCCGTGTGTCACCAAGCCAGCCTCAAACCAGAAGGTGACACGAACAATGTAACCCATCAAGTATCTCCCTCAACACTCAGAACTTAGAAGCATTGTGACATTATCTCAAAGCTAAAGTAACTTTTTTTCCAGTCAAAAGCTATAAAAAAAAATTAATTCACATAAAAAGCATCTGGATTTTTGAAGCCCACCAAAAACCCCGAAATATATACTGTAGCTGTGACCACACATGCCCCGTTTTTACATGTTGCTGCTCAGTCATCTGGGGTCTCTGTGTGAAGCTTGATGCTGTGTGTCCGTGTATCTGTAACGTGACCTGGGACAGGAGTTATACCCCGAGTATTGTCACCTATTCCAGGGTCATCTCTATCCTTCCTGCACCAGGAAACCGGGACATCATTCTGTGTATACCCGCTGGAATAACCAGCGGCACATCCGCGGGCGCTCCTGCCAATACGTCTATCTTCAAACTCAGATGCTGAATGCTTCATTACTGCGATCATGCGATGCTGCAGGCAGCACTCGCTGCTTCTACGGAGTTCAACTCATTGTAATCATACAGTGGGATATAGCGCTCTGCAAATATCCATAATAATTATAATCAGTGCCAAAGTGGGAAAGCAATGTATTCATTTAAGCTCTGTCTTAGGTCCTTATTCTATGTCAGAGGCAGCCAACTCCAGTCCTCAAGCGCCACCAACAGGTCAGGTTTTCAGGATATCCCTGCTTCAGCACAGGAGGCTCAATCAGTGGCTCAGTCAAAGACTGCTTCAGCACAGGCAGCTCAATCAGTGGCTCAGTCTTCGACTGAGCCACTGATTCAGCCACCTGCGCTGAAGCAGGGATACCTTGAAAACCTGACCTGTTAATAGGTCTTGAGGAATGGAGTTGTCCGCCACTTATTCTATATTGTCCGAATCGCCAATTTCAGCCGAAATCACCATTAAAATTAATGGTGTTTTTTTGGGGGTGAAAACGGCGAGAACAGGTGCTTTGCACAATACAGAATGACCCCCCCTCCCCTTTGTGTTTGCTTGAAGCAGCTGTGGATCCAGGCGTGAGTTAGGCAGGGGTTAGAAAAAAAAGATGTCAAGTATTTAGGTGTAAGAAAGATGAAAGATGGGGGTGCCCCGGGGGGGGGGGCATGCCTTGTGTAACTGTATATGCAATGAAACCCCACAGCTGCTTTCCTTATGGACATAACACAGCGCTGGTGCTGAGTGACCATTAGAATATCCCTCTTGTCTTTTGGAGTAATTCGGATATTTGTCTCACTTCCCCCTCTGTGGTCCGTGATTTATATTGAGGCGGACAGAACACTCATCCTTCCTCTCGCATTGCAATATATTTCCTTGTATCCCATCATTTCCCCATCAGATTGTTCAGGAAGCTGCTTTCTCTGAAGCATTAACCCTGTGGGGGTTTTATGAAATGCATTTCTGACGGTTCGAGCAGGACTGGTGTTCAGCCACGGTGCCCCCGGGTACCGCATATAACTCAATGGCCTGATACCCTCTGCAATGTGCTGCAGACCCATCTGGCATTTAAGGGGTTAACCCATGGGTGGACAACTCCAGGCCTCAAGGGCCACCAACAGGTCAGGTTTTTCAGGATATTCCTGCCGCAGCACAAGTTGCTCAGTCGAAGACCGCACCACCTGTGCTGAAGCAGGGATATCCTGAAAAACCTGACCTGTTGGTGGCCCTTGAGGACTGGAGTTGGCCGCCCCTTGGTTAACCCCTGTAGTTGAAATGCCAACGACCTACATATAGTACAGACACTGCACTCCATACGCAGAACAACTCAATCCTTTAATAGGCCTCGCTGGACGTAATCGCTGGATGCCATTTTTGTTACTGGAAATAAAAAAGGCCGAAGCCCCATTAAAGTGAAGGTTTCTAAACGCAATAGCCGTGCTGCTCAGTATCACCTTGTACCACCGCATGTTATCCCCTTCACTGCCAGAGGGTCCAGCGCAAGGGGTTTAACCCGAGTCTCTCTTGTGTGTGTGTGTGTGCAGCAGGGAAGGGGTTAAACCGGAGGACCTCTTCTCCCCGCTTTTCCTGTATGGTTGAAGGCCGGCCTTATGCATTCCACTCACGCCCTGCGTGTACTAATACAGGGAGAGGGGTTAGGGCCCGGCCTGGACGCCTGCCAGCTCCTCGCTGGATAACTGGTCTGCTGTTAGGAATTCTTTTTTTTTTTTAGAAAAAATGTAAAAAAAAAAATGTTTTATCCCTGGCCAGTTCTGTGATTATTTTCTTCCCTTCCAGCTTCACTCAGACTGTCCCTCTCTCTCCCTCCCTCGCTCTCTCTCCCCCCCTCTCTCACCCCTCGCTCTCTCTCCCCCTCTCTCTGTAGTATTGTCACACAGGACTGCCATCCTGCAGCACTCTGCTTGTGGGGACGGGATATTCTGCTTTGGTTCCTGTGAATGGATTTTATCCCTCATAGCATCACCATGCGTCTGGCTCTTTCTGCTGCTTTGCTACTGCTGGCGGTGATGGATTGCAGCCTTACAGGTGAGTATCTTCATATCCAAACCCACTCAAAGAAAGTAGCTGTACTGTGTATGCATGTATATCTTTATTTATATAGCAACCAGCTCTTTACAAGAGAGATATAGCGAATTATATATAATACAATAAGTGCAACAAGCAAAATCAGACAATAGGACAGGAAATCCCTGCCCCGGAGAGCTTACAATCTAAGTGGTATGATGGGAGAGTTACAGAGACAGCAGGTGAGGGAATAAGTGCAGTAGATGGCAGTGCTTGGCCGCGATGGTTGTAGGAGTGACTGTGGGTGTGGGACAGGAGCCACGAGTCCGGGCTATTGGGATGTTTAACTGTGCCGTGTAAAGCTCAACCGATCCAATTTTCTAAAAGGTGTGAGATATATATTATGTGGGGTTAGCAAAGATGCAGAGAGAGCTGGGTTAATATAATTCTCTTTTCAGTGAAAGAGAAGCTGCCATCGCATCTTTTTTACATGGTGCATTTCGTCGTTAGAGGGGTGATGCTCATTAAGTGCATTTTTGGCAAAAACTCGCTAAACGCATTACTTCTTGCCTTGGAATTTCTTGATATTTCTATTGAAAAGCTCATTAAAGTTCAGAACTTGTCATATAAAAATACCTTCCTTTGTAGATACAGAATTTTTAACCTTAAAAAGAACATTAATCTCCGTTTCCTCCATGCTCAAAGAATGGAGGTAATGACTTTTATCTCTACACCGACGATTTCATCTCCAAAGCCCTTTGCAATTCAGTGGTGTATTTCCAGCCACCTCTGGGGTGGATTTCTGGAAGCACTTCTCTGGTGCTGTGATCTTTATCAGAGATGGACGAATGTGTCAAAATTGGAGCCGCGGTTATTTACCAAAACTCGATCTGCAGACGCAGATCCGAAGGCGGCCAGGACAGGACACTAATACGTACGGGTGAATGCTCCTGAAACCGCCATCATTTTCCCTTCGCTCAAATTTTGTAAAATCCGCTATCGATTTTTATATTAAATTTGATTGCGGATTTTTTAAAATTTGAATCTGGCGCAAATGTGCTAAGCCCCTCCCACTTCCTTACTGTTGCGTGAGCTGGGGGTTGGGTTAGGTTGGGGGTTGGGTTAGGTTGGGGGCTGGGTTAGGTTGGGGGCTGGGTTAGGTTGGGGGTTGGGTTAGGTTGGGGGGCTGTTAGGTTAGGGGTAGGGTTAGGTTGGGTTAGGTTGGGGGCTGGGTTAGGTTGGGGGCTGGGTTAGGTTGGGGGCTGGGTTAGGTTGGGGGTTGGGTTAGGTTGGGGGTTGGGTTAGGTTGGGGGATGGGTTAGGTTGGAGGCTGGGTTAGGTTGGGGGTTGGGTTAGGTTGGGGGTTGGGTTAGATTGGGGGTTGGGTTAATTTGAGGGGCTGTTAGGTTAGGGGTAGGGTTATGTTGGGTTAGGTTGGGGGCTGGGTTAGGTTGGGGGTTGGGGGCTGGGTTAGGTTGGGGGTTGGGTTAGGTTGGGGGCTGGGTTAGGTTGGGGGTTGGGTTAGGTTGGGGGCTAGGTTAGGTTGGGGGTTGGGTTAGGTTGGGGGTTGGGTTAGGCTGGGGGTTGGGTTAGGTTGGGGGTTGGGTTAGGTTGGGGGCTGGGTTAGGTTGGGGGCTGGGTTAGGTTGGGGGCTGGATTAGGTTGGGGGTTGGGTTAGGTTGGGGGTTGGGTTAGGTTGGGGGATGGGTTAGGTTGGAGGCTGGGTTAGGTTGGGGGTTGGGTTAGGTTGGGGGTTGGGTTAGATTGGGGGTTGGGTTAATTTGAGGGGCTGTTAGGTTAGGGGTAGGGTTATGTTGGGTTAGGTTGGGGGCTGGGTTAGGTTGGGGGTTGGGGGCTGGGTTAGGTTGGGGGTTGGGTTAGGTTGGGGGCTGGGTTAGGTTGGGGGTTGGGTTAGGTTGGGGGCTAGGTTAGGTTGGGGGTTGGGTTAGGTTGGGGGTTGGGTTAGGCTGGGGGTTGGGTTAGGTTGGGGGTTGGGTTAGGTTGGGGGCTGGGTTAGGTTGGGGGTTGGGTTAGGTTGGGGGGCTGTTAGGTTAGGGGTAGGGTTAGGTTGGGTTAGGTTGGGGGCTGGGTTAGGTTGAGGGTTGAGGGCTGGGTTAGGTTGGGGGTTGGGTTAGGTTGGGGGCTGGGTTAGGTTGGGGGTTGGGTTAGGTTGGGGGCTGGGTTAGGTTGGGGGTTGGGTTAGGTTGGGGGTTGGGTTAGTTTGGGGGTTGGGTTAGGTTGGGGGCTGGGTTAGGTTGGGGTTTGGGTTAGGTTGGGGGCTGGGTTAGGTTGGGGGATAGGTTAGGTTGGGGGTTGAGTTAGGTTGGGGGTTGGTTTAGGTTGGGGTTGGGTTAGGTTGGGGGTTGGGTTAGGTTGGGGGCTGGGTTAGGTTGGGGGATGGGTTAGGTTGGGGGCTGGGTTAGGTTGGGGGTTGGGTTAGGTTGGGGGCTGGGTTAGGTTGGGGGCTGGGCTAGGTTGGGGGTTGGGTTAGGTTGGGGGTTGGGTTAAGTTGGGGGCTGGGTTAGGTTGGGGGCTGGGTTAGGTTGGGGGCTGGGTTAGGTTGGGGGCTGGGGGTTGGGTTAGGTTGGGGGTTGGGTTAGGTTGGGGGCTGGGTTAGGTTGGGGGCTGGGTTAGGTTGGGGGTTGGGTTAGGTTGGGGGCTGGGTTAGGTTGGGGGTTGGGTTAGGTTGGATGTTAGGGGCAGATTTCAGGGCTGCAGACAGATTTCCCGGGGCCCAGGACCAGAGTTATGACCAGGGCCTCCCCGGTGTGTCCCTCCTGTGTTGGCGGTCTTCTGAGCCCCCCCATTTCACACCTCGTGAGCCCCCTCTATTTACGCCCCTCTTCCCATGTATTTCTCTCCCCTCTCTCACTCACTCTCTTCCTCATTCACCTCCTCTCTCCCCCCCACCCCATCCAATAGCCCCACTCTCACTCAGTCCTCCCCCCCCTGCATGTATTTCTCTCCCCTCCGAGGGTCGGGGTTCTTTACAATGCAATACTATCTAAAGTGGACTCTACAATGTACTGTTGAAAAAAAGCGTGCGACTACTGTGGAATAAACTCAAACCATCTCTTCCTGCAAGTCTATAGGTGTAAATGTGCAAAGTTGTGACTGCTTGATGAGGTCATCGATGACCTCACAATGGTGTGGTCAGCTGCCTATTAGAGAGGATTGGGGTTACTTACAATGCATCTGATCTCAGTTACGTTATTAGAGAGGGTTGGGGATCCGCAGAGTTTCACAATATAATTATAGGAACCTTAACAACAACAACAAAAAGTTTGGAAACCGCTGTACTGAACACTGCTCAGAAAAGTGATTATTACTTTTTCTGCCTCCGGAGGCGGTTATAGAACTGTTGCCACCGCTGTTAACTGATATAATTCTTGCCACTTCCCTAACCACTTTTTATGACTTTGTAGGCAAAATAAATGGGCTAGAACAGGGGTGGCCAACTTCAGTCCTCAAAAGCCGCCAACAGGTCAGGTTATAAGGATATCTCTTCATTAGCACCAAGCAGGGATATCCTGAAAACCTGACCAGTTGGTGACCCTGGAGAACTGGAGTTGGCCACTCCTGGGCTATATATAATGTCAGCGTTCACATGGCATGACCACACGTGTTTGGGCGAAAAAACAGGACTGTCCCGGCTAGTAACTTTCAAATAACTTTCAGTTTGTATATTAAAGTAAAACAGCAATTTATAGTTCTTAACTGACACAATAACGCGGTAAATAACGGGTAGTAGGACAGGAAGATTTTTAACCAGATAGTTTGTTATAATCACCATGTTGGAATTGAACTCACGTTTGGTAGGTTTCCGCTCACCAGCCCTCAGAATGATGATAAGGATGACCATGGAAGAAAGCCAGCTGAAAACAAGCAGATGTTTCCTAGTGCAGAAGCTGTGAGACCGGGATGGATTAGGAGACATTGTCCGGGTGGGGGGTGCGCTGGTGCAGAAGCTGTGAGACCGGGATGGATTAGGAGACATTGTCCGGGTGGGGGGTGCGCTGGTGCAGAAGCTGTGAGACCGGGATGGATTAGGAGACATTGTCCGGGTGGGGGGTGCGCTGGTGCAGAAGCTGTGAGACCGGGATGGATTAGGAGATTGTCCGGGTGGGGGGTGCGCTGGTGCAGAAGCTGTGAGACCGGGATGGATTAGGAGATTGTCCGGGTGTGGGGTGCACTAGTGCAGAGGCTGTGAGACCGGGATGGATTAGCAGACATTGTCCGGGTGGGGGGTGCGCTAGTGCAGGAGCTGTGAGACCGGGATGGATTAGGAGACATTGTCCGGGTGGGGGGTGCGCTAGTGCAGGAGCTGTGAGACCGGGATGGATTAGGAGACATTGTCCGGGTGGGGGGTGCGCTAGTGCAGAAGCTGTGAGACCGGGATGGATTAGGAGACATTGTCCGGGTAGGGGGTGCGCTAGTGCAGAAGCTGTGAGACCGGGATGGATTAGGAGACATTGTCCGGGGTGGGGGGTGCGCTGGTGCAGAAGCTGTGAGACCGGGATGGATTAGGAGACATTGTCCGGGGTGGGGGGTGCGCTGGTGCGGAAGCTGTGAGACCGGGATGGATTAGGAGACATTGTCCGGGTGGGGGGTGCGCTGGTGCGGAAGCTGTGAGACCGGGATGGATTAGGAGACATTGTCCGGGTGGGGGGTGCGCTAGTGCAGGAGCTGTGAGACCGGGATGGATTAGGAGACATTGTCCGGGTGGGGGGTGCGCTAGTGCAGGAGCTGTGAGACCGGGATGGATTAGGAGACATTGTCTGGGTGGGGGGTGCGCTAGTGCAGAAGCTGTGAGACCGAGATGGATTAGGAGACATTGTCCGGGTAGGGGGTGCGCTAGTGCAGAAGCTGTGAGACCGGGATGGATTAGGAGACATTGTCCGGGTGGGGGGTGCGCTAGTGCAGGAGCTGTGAGACCGGGATGGATTAGGAGACATTGTCCGGGTGGGGGTGCGCTGGTGCAGAAACTGTGAGACCGGGATGGATTAGGAGACATTGTCCGGGTAGGGGGTGCGCTAGTGCAGAAGCTGTGAGACCGGGATGGATTAGGAGACATTGTCCGGGTGGGGGGTGCGCTAGTGCAGGAGCTGTGAGACCGGGATGGATTAGGAGACATTGTCCGGGTGGGGGGTGCGCTAGTGCAGAAGCTGTGAGACCGGGATGGATTAGGAGACATTGTCCGGGTAGGGGGTGCGCTAGTGCAGAAGCTGTGAGACCGGGATGGATTAGGAGACATTGTCCGGGGTGGGGGGTGCGCTGGTGCAGAAGCTGTGAGACCGGGATGGATTAGGAGACATTGTCCGGGTGGGGGATGCGCTAGTGCAGAAGCTGTGAGACCGGGATGGATTAGGAGACAGTGTCCGGGTGGGGGGTGCGCTGGTGCAGAAGCTGTGAGACCGGGATGGATTAGGAGACATTGTCCGGGTGGGGGGTGCGCTGGTGCAGAAGCTGTGAGACCGGGATGGATTAGGAGACAGTGTCCGGGTGGGGGGTGCGCTAGTGCAGAAGCTGTGAGACCGGGATGGATTAGGAGACATTGTCCGGGTGGGGGGTGCGCTAGTGCAGAAGCTGTGAGACCGGGATGGATTAGGAGACATTGTCCGGGTGGGGGGTGCGCTAGTGCAGAAGCTGTGAGACCGGGATGGATTAGGAGACATTGTCCATGTGGGGTGTGCGCTGGTGCAGAAGATGTGAGACTGGGATGGATTAGGAGACACTGTCCGGGTGGGGGGTGCGCTAGTGCAGAAGCTGTGAGACCGGGATGGATTAGGAGACATTGTCTGGGTGGGGGGTGCGCTAGTGCAGAAGCTGTGAGACCGGGATGGATTAGGAGACACTGTCCGGGTGGGGGGTGCGCTAGTGCAGAAGCTGTGAGACCGGGATGGATTAGGAGACATTGTCCGGGTGGGGGGTGCGCTGGTGCAGAAGCTGTGAGACCGGGATGGATTAGGAGACATTGTCCGGGTGGGGGGTGCGCTGGTGCAGAAGCTGTGAGACCGGGATGGATTAGGAGACATTGTCCGGGTGGGGGGTGCGCTGGTGCAGAAGCTGTGAGACCGGGATGGATTAGGAGACATTGTCCCGGTGGGGGGTGCGCTGGTGCAGAAGCTGTGAGACCGGGATGGATTAGGAGACATTGTCCGGGTGGGGGGTGCGCTAGTGCAGAAGCTGTGAGACCGGGATGGATTAGGAGACATTGTCTAGGTGGGGGGTGCGCTAGTGCAGAAGCTGTGAGACCGGGATGGATTAGGAGACATTGTCCGGGTGGGGGGGGTGCTAGTGCAGAAGCTGTGAGACCGGGATGGATTAGGAGACATTGTCTGGGTGGGGGGTGCGCTAGTGCAGAAGATGTGAGACCGGGATGGATTAGGAGACATTGTCTGGGTGGGAGGTGCGCTAGTGCAGAAGCTGTGAGACCGGGATGGATTAGGAGACATTGTCTAGGTGGGGGGTGCGCTAGTGCAGAAGCTGTGAGACCGGGATGGATTAGGAGACATTGTCCGGGTGGGGGGTGCGCTAGTGCAGAAGCTGTGAGACCGGGATGGATTAGGAGACACTGTCCGGGTGGGGGGTGTGCTAGTGCAGAAGCTGTGAGACCGGGATGGATTAGGAGACATTGTCCGGGTGGGGGGTGCGCTAGTGCAGAAGCTGTGAGACCAGGATGGATTAGGAGACACTGTCCGGGTGGGGGGTGCGCTAGTGCAGAAGCTGTGAGACCGGGATGGATTAGGAGACATTGTCCGGGTGGGGGGTGCGCTGGTGCAGAAGCTGAGACCGGGATGGATTAGGAGACATTGTCCGGGTGGGGGGTGCGCTGGTGCAGAAGCTGTGAGACCGGGATGGATTAGGAGACACTGTCCGGGTGGGGGGTGCGCTAGTGCAGAAGCTGTGAGACCGGGATGGATTAGGAGACATTGTCCGGGTGGGGGGTGTGCTAGTGCAGAAGCTGTGAGACCGGGATGGATTAGGAGACATTGTCCGGGTGGGGGGTGCGCTAGTGCAGAAGCTGTGAGACCGGGATGGATTAGGAGACACTGTCCGGGTGGGGGGTGCGCTAGTGCAGAAGCTGTGAGACCGGGATGGATTAGGAGACATTGTCCGGGTGGGGGGTGCGCTGGTGCAGAAGCTGTGAGACCGGGATGGATTAGGAGACATTGTCCGGGTGGGGGGTGCGCTGGTGCAGAAGCTGTGAGACCGGGATGGATTAGGAGACACTGTCCGGGTGGGGGGTGCGCTAGTGCAGAAGCTGTGAGACCGGGATGGATTAGGAGACATTGTCTGGGTGGGGGGTGCGCTAGTGCAGAAGCTGTGAGACCGGGATGGATTAGGAGACATTCTCCGGGTGGGGGGTGCGCTGGTGCAGAGGCTGTGAGATCGGGATGGATTAGGAGATTGTCCGGGTGGGGGGTGCGCTAGTGCAGAGGCTGTGAGACCGGGATGGA
The DNA here is from genome assembly GCF_040206685.1 of Ascaphus truei. NCBI lineage: Eukaryota > Metazoa > Chordata > Amphibia > Anura > Ascaphidae > Ascaphus > Ascaphus truei. The sequence goes on along the minus strand of NC_134490.1, from coordinate 6,160,585 downwards.
TTAGGAGACACTGTCCGGGTGGGGGGTGCGCTAGTGCAGAAGCTGTGAGACCGGGATGGATTAGGAGACATTGTCTGGGTGGGGGGTGCGCTAGTGCAGAAGCTGTGAGACCGGGATGGATTAGGAGACATTGTCTAGGTGGGGGGTGCGCTAGTGCAGAAGCTGTGAGACCGGGATGGATTAGGAGACATTGTCCGGGTGGGGGGTGCGCTAGTGCAGAAGCTGTGAGACCGGGATGGATTAGGAGACATTGTCCGGGTGGGGGGTGCGCTAGTGCAGAAGCTGTGAGACCGGGATGGATTAGGAGACATTGTCCGGGTGGGGGGTGCGCTGGTGCAGAAGCTGTGAGACCGGGATGGATTAGGAGACATTGTCCGGGTGGGGGGTGCGCTAGTGCAGAAGATGTGAGACCGAGATGGATTAGGAGACATTGTCCGGGTGGGGGGTGCGCTAGTGCAGAAGCTGTGAGACCGGGATGGATTAGGAGACACTGTCCGGGTGGGGGGTGCGCTAGTGCAGAAGCTGTGAGACCGGGATGGATTAGGAGACATTGTCCGGGTGGGGGGTGCGCTGGTGCAGAAGCTGTGAGACCGGGATGGATTAGGAGACACTGTCCGGGTGGGGGGTGCGCTGGTGCAGAAGCTGTGAGACCGGGATGGATTAGGAGACATTGTCCGGGTGGGGGGTGCGCTAGTGCAGAAGCTGTGAGACCGGGATGGATTAGGAGACATTGTCCGGGTGGGGGGTGCGCTAGTGCAGGAGCTGTGAGACCGGGATGGATTAGGAGACATTGTCCGGGTGGGGGGTGCGCTAGTGCAGGAGCTGTGAGACCGGGATGGATTAGGAGACATTGTCCGGGTGGGGGGTGCGCTAGTGCAGAAGCTGTGAGACCGGGATGGATTAGGAGACATTGTCCGGGTGGGGGGTGTACTTTTCAGTGAAGTCGCCGGTTTTAAATCTCCCTCCAGAAGAAACAAAATGGCCTACAAATCATGCGGGGCTCGCGGGCCAATAAGAATCTGCAACGTCATCTGCTGTTCTTATCTCTACATTCTATCAGTCATCATCAGCTAGGCCTGGCCAAGGGGTTAATAGGACATTAAAACAAATTCAAAGAAATGTCTTTAAGACAAATTGTAACCACATTAACCCCTGCAGTACCAGATTGCTTAAAATAATTAACATCTCATGATATTATCGTAACAGAAGTCAGCGGTGAAAGAGAAGGACAGTAACTGATTGGGTGATGTAGTAACAATGTGCAGATCTAGCAGATGTGTGCAGACATTAAAGGACAGGCCAGCAAATCTTTCTTGGTTCTTCTGCTTGCTGTTAGGTAGCATCTGGGTGGGTAGACTTGGGTGCTCAACTCCACAGTCCTCAAGACCCCCCCAAAAGGTCAGGTTTACAGGATATCCCAGCTTCAGCACAGGTGGCTCAATCAGAGGTTCAGGTTTCGACTGCACCACCTGTGCTGAAGCTGAGATATCCTTAAATGTGTCCTGTTGGGGGTCTTGAGGACTGGAGTTGAGCCCCCCCTCAATAACATTACAGAAAAGGAAAACAATGTCAGAAACAGACATTTAATATGTGAGCAATAGTGAAGTGCCACGTCTTTGGGCCACGCCTTGCCACACCTAAATGTCCATGTTAGGGCATCTACAAAGTGGGATTTCGACATGAGGTCACCCAAGGTCCTAATTGCCACTTACTTGCCACACCCACATGTCCATGTTAGGGCATCACAAAGTGGGGTGTAGGTAATGAGGTCACCTGATGTCATAGTGCCAATGTGTATATAACCTGGCTGTTGGTGCCCTCAAGTCAGAAGTCTCCTGCTTCAAGACTGGTGACATCAAGAAAATGGCCTAAAGTAGCAGGAGGCGCGGCCCGCGGCAGAGACGCAGATCAGCCGCAGGAGCCATAGAAGAAGGATACAGGTCAGCAGAATAGGTAGGTACCAATCTATTTAATATCATTATCTCTTACCAAAACCAACATAATCCCCCTGTAAGCTCGGGCATAAATAGTAGCTATTTTGCCAGCCATTTTTCCACCGCCTTGTTGATTTGTTAGAAGACTCCTCTTTGGGTCTCACTAATTCTCAGTGAGTCTCACTATTTGAAAATCAGCCTTCACTCATTGGAGCTCTCAGACAGCAATGGAGTCTGAATTACTGAAGGCAACACTTCCATTGAAATGTCATTTCCGTGTTAAGAACCCCCTAATGTTACTTGCTGTGATGATTGTAACCACAGAGAATAAGCTCTGCCCAGCTCTTATGATATACAGTAAATCAGTGGTTTTCTCACTTATCTCTGTAGTTGACGTAATAATACGGTGTTGGAATGGACCTGGACAGCCTGTTCCTGCAGCCACGGTGCGTGGTGTGCTGTGACACTGCTGCTACGCTGATGGGCATCAGTGGAAACCTGAACAGCTAGATAAAGAACTTGGAATGAAACGCTAAAATCAAAAAGAAAGCAGAAATCGTGCCAAGGGGCATGCCACCCTTTGTGCCATGCCTTCCTAATGATACATAACCTGGCTGTTAGTGCTCTCCAGTCACAAGTCAAGTGCGCCTGCTTCAAGACTGGTAACATGAAGAAAAGGCCCCGCGGCCCAGAAGCAGATCAGCCGCAGGAGCCAAAGAAGAAGGATGGACACATGTCAGCAGAATAGGTACCAATCTTTAATACCATTACGTACCAACTACGGTATTTAGGCCCAACCTTAAAGAGGGGGATTATGTTGGTTACCAAAACCAACATAATCCCCCTCTTTAAGGTTGGGCCTAAATACCGTAGTAGCAATTTTGCCCAAAAGTAAATTTTTCCAAAGCTTTGTTGATTTGTTAAGAGATCTTATTTTCATATTCAGAGCCCCTGATTATTACTTGCAGTGATTGTTTACAACCAATTAGAATATAAGCTCTGCCCAGCTCTTACGTATGCTATAAATCTGTTTTTTTTTCTCATTTATCTCAATAGGATGTAGGCACATGCGCCATTAATACAGTGACCGCAGATAGGAGGCTTCGTGCCTGAACGCTGATAGGAGGCTTCGTTCCTGAACGCTGATAGGAGGCTTAGTTCCTGAACGCTGATGGGAGGCTTCGTTCCTGCCTGAACGCTGATCGGAGGCTTCGTACCTGAACGCTGATGGGAGGCTTCGTACCTGAACGCTGATAGGAGGCTTCGTTCCTGAACGCTGATAGGAGGCTTCGTACCTGAACGCTGATAGGAGGCTTCGTACCTGAACGCTGATAGGAGGCTTCGTACCTGAACGCTGATAGGAGGCTTCGTTCCTGAACGCTGATAGGAGGCTTCGTTCCTGAACGCTGATAGGAGGCTTCGTACCTGAACGCTGATAGGAGGCTTCGTACCTGAACGCTGATAGGAGGCTTAGTTCCTGAATGCTGATAGGAGGCTTCGTTCCTGAACGCTGATAGGAGGCTTCGTTCCTGAACGCTCCTGAACGCTGATAAGAGGCTTCGTACCTGAACGCTGATGGGAGGCTTCGTTCCTGAACGCTGATCGGAGGCTTCATTCCTGAATGCTGATCGGAGGCTTCGTTCCTGAACGCTGATCGGAGGCTTCGTTCCTGAACGCTGATAGGAGGCTTCGTACCTGAACGCTGATGGGAGGCTTCGTTCCTGAACGCTGATGGGAGGCTTCATACCTGAACGCTGATGGGAGGCTTCGTTCCTGAACGCTGATCGGAGGCTTCGTACCTGAACGCTGATGGGAGGCTTCGTTCCTGAACGCTGATCGGAGGCTTCGTTCCTGAACGCTGATAGGAGGCTTCGTTCCTGAACGCTGATAGGAGGCTTCGTTCCTGAACGCTGATAGGAGGCTTCGTTCCTGAACGCTGATCGGAGGCTTCGTTCCTGAACGCTGATGGGAGGCTTCGTTCCTGAACGCTGATGGGAGGCTTCGTACCTGAACGCTGATGGGAGGCTTCGTTCCTGAACGCTGATAGGAGGCTTCGTTCCTGAACGCTGATGGGAGGCTTCGTTCCTGAACGCTGATGGGAGGCTTCGTTCCTGAACGCTGATGGGAGGCTTCGTTCCTGAACGCTGATGGGAGGCTTCGTTCCTGAACGCTGATGGGAGGCTTCGTTCCTGAACGCTGATGGGAGGCTTCGTTCCTGAACGCTGATGGGAGGCTTCGAACCTGAACGCTGATGGGAGACTTCGTTCCTGAACGCTGATGGGAGGCTTCGTTCCTGAACGCTGATGGGAGGCTTAGTTCCTGAACGCTGATGGGAGGCTTCGTTCCTGAACGCTGATGGGAGGCTTCGTACCTGAACGCTGATGGGAGGCTTCGTTCCTGAACGCTGATGGGAGGCTTCGTTCCTGAACGCTGATGGGAGGCTTCGTTCCTGAACGCTGATGGGAGGCTTCGTTCCTGAACGCTGATGGGAGGCTTCGTTCCTGAACGCTGATGGGAGGCTTCGTTCCTGAACGCTGATGGGAGGCTTCGTTCCTGAACGCTGATGGGAGGCTTCGTTCCTGAACGCTGATGGGAGGCTTCGTTCCTGAACGCTGATGGGAGGCTTCGAACCTGAGGCTTCGTTCCTGAACGCGGATGGGAGGCTTCGTGCCTGAACGCGGATGGGAGGCTTCGTGCATGAACGCGGATGGGAGGCTTCGTACCTGAACGCTGATGGGAGGCTTCGTGCCTGAACGCGGATGGGAGGCTTCGTGCCTGAACGCTGATGGGAGGCTTCGTACCTGAACGCTGATGGGAGACTTAGTTCCTGAACGCTGATGGGGGAGGCTTCGTACCCGAACGCTGATGGGAGGCTTCGTACCCGAACGCTGATGGGAGGCTTCGTACCCGAACGCTGATGGGAGGCTTCGTACCCGAACGCTGATGGGAGGCTTCGTACCCGAACGCTGATGGGAGGCTTCGTACCCGAACGCTGATGGGAGGCTTCGTACCTGATGGGAGGCTTCGTACCCGAACGCTGATGGGAGGCTTCGTACCCGAACGCTGATGGGAGGCTTCGTACCCGAACGCTGATGGGAGGCTTCGTACCCGAACGCTGATCGGAGGCTTCGTACCTGAACGCTGATCGGAGGACGCTGATCGGAGGCTTCGTACCTGAACGCTGATACCTGAACGCTGATGGGAGGCTTCGTACCTGAACGCTGATCGGAGGCTTCGTACCTGAACGCTGATCGGAGGCTTCGTACCTGAACGCTGATCGGAGGCTTCGTACCTGAACGCTGATGGGAGGCTTCGTTCCTGAACGCTGATGGGAGGCTTCGTACCTGAACGCTGATTGGAGGCTTCGTTCCTGAACGCTGATTGGAGGCTTCGTGCCTGAACGCTGATAGGAGGCTTCGTGCCTGAACGCTGATGGGAGGCTTAGTTCCTGAACGCTGATGGGAGGCTTAGTGCCTGAACGCTGATAGGAGGCTTAGTTCCTGAACGCTGATGGGAGGCTTCGTACCTGAACGCTGATCGGAGGCTTCGTACCTGAACGCTGATGGGAGGCTTCGTTCCTGAACGCTGATGGGAGGCTTCGTTCCTGAACGCTGATGGGAGGCTTCGTACCTGAACGCTGATTGGAGGCTTCGTTCCTGAACGCTGATTGGAGGCTTCGTGCCTGAACGCTGATAGGAGGCTTCGTGCCTGAACGCTGATGGGAGGCTTAGTTCCTGAACGCTGATAGGAGGCTTAGTGCCTGAACGCTGATGGGAGGCTTAGTTCCTGAACGCTGATGGGAGGCTTAGTTCCTGAACGCTGATGGGAGGCTTCGTACCTGAACTCGGATGGGAGGCTTCGTGCCTGAACTCGGATGGGAGGCTTCGTGCCTGAACGCTGATGGGAGGCTTCGTACCTGAACGCGGATGGGAGGCTTCGTACCTGAACGCGGATGGGAGGCTTCGTGCCTGAACGCTGATGGGAGGCTTCGTGCCTGAACGCTGATGGGAGGCTTCGTACCTGAACGCTGATGGGAGGCTTCGTGCCTGAACGCTGATGGGAGGCTTCGTTCCTGAACGGTGATGGGAGGCTTCGTTCCTGAACGCTGATTGGAGGCTTCGTTCCTGAACGCTGATGTACACTGGCGACACACTTTATTCGAGCTTGGCTAGTCCCACAAATTCGGGTATACCCGGGTGTATTGAGGTTTGTGACTGTTTTCTGCCCGAGTGCATTGGGTTATTTTCCAGGCAGGGATTAAAGCATTTTATTCCCGCTGGCTGCAATACTGCACAGTATATATATATATACTGCATTACAATTCATGAATTTATGCCATCTGGTAGACACGCGAAGCATTGCAGCCTATTAAATGCTAATCATTATCATTTAACAGATCAGCCGCCCATCAGCCAGGCATGAACCCAGGCTGGGAAGGCAAACACAACGAGGCTTGTCAGAGGTGAGGAGCGGCGCATTCCAGGTATCTGCCAGGTACATACTGGGTATTTGCTCGAATAAAGTGTGTCGGTGCAGTACCTGAACGCTGATGGGAGGCTTCGTGCCTGAACGCTGATGGGAGGCTTCATGCCTGAACACTGATGGGAGGCTTCGTTCCTGAACGCTGATGGGAGGCTTCGTTCCTGAACGCTGATGGGAGGCTTCGTGCCTGAACGCTGATAGGAGGCTTCGTGCCTGAACGCTGATGGGCATCAGCAGAAACCTGAAACGCTAGATAAAGAACTTGGAATGAAACCCAAACATGAAAAGGGAGAAGAGGCAGGAGGAGGAGGAGGCTTCGTAATCCAAAAAGGAACCTCAAATGAAACTGAAAATAAATTATCCTTGTTTGAAAATACAGATTCTGTGTATGCAGTTTCCAATTAATTAATTATTCTAATACTAAGCTTCAGGTTTACAGGTTATGCAGGATACAAATGGAGAACAGAATATATATATATATATATATATATATATATATATATATATTTATTTATTTATATCTATAGCTTTCTCCAAACTACAAATGAACCTTTTCATTGCTTAAGCTGCTTTATTAAGCTATGATTGGATGTATCATAAAATTGAACACACTAGTGCAGGGGCGGCCAACTTCAGTCCTCAAGGGCCACCAACAGGTCAGGTTTTCAGGATTGTCGAAGACTGAGCCACTGATTGAGCCACCTGTGCTGAAGCAGGGATATCATAAAAAACCTGCTATATCATCCGTCCTGCTATAGGGTGTTGGGCTCAACACAAATATTGTTGGTTTAATTCCAGCCTGGGCCTGAACCCCCCCCTCACCCCCCCCTCACCCCCCCCTGGTGTAGAGGCACCAAACAGTTACCCGAACTCCCCCATACTGGAAGCACAAGGCATGTTATGTGTAAGACAGATTGACAGTTCCACATGTTACGTGTTAGAGATGACATGATATGTTTGTTACGTGTTATAGCTGTGCCCTACCTTCATTCACTATATTAAATACACATTTTTGGTAGCATCATATTCATTAAACCGTTGCTATGATCTGCACAGTGTCTCCCACCAGTTGCACGCTTGTAATATTTACATTTTTTGTCATGTAATGGGCTCGATTCCTAATGATTTATTACTTAACATACAAGAAATATACAGGAAATAAAACAGGTGCGCTATAATAGGTTAAATATGGGTAAAATACATCATTTAAAAAAATACAGTACAGTATAAGTAGTTTACTGTATTTATTTAAACGTTTAATGTATCCTTAGTAACCAAAGGCTTTGAAGTCTTTTTAGGATCTTTGCCTAATCTCTTTTGATAAGACTGTTTGTAAGCTGTTGTATATACAGGTCAAATTGGTGATCCAGACTTCTCCTTTTGTCCATGTGTTTCATTGCAGCCAGCGTGAGTGCGCCCGCCCGCTCAGTGCCACCCTGGCCACAGCCTAAGAGTTTATAGCCAAGACAAACTGTGATGTGTGTAATATAATATATAATATATGTATGTCCTGTCTGCACCCCCTGCGATGCATTATCCAACAGACATAACCAAACTGCTGAAAATGAGGTCTCCAGGGAGCAGTCTGTGTGTGATCTGGGGGTCCATGTACTGTACTTATGTGTGTGAGCTGGGGGTCCATGTACTGTACTTATGTGTGTGAGCTGGGGGTCCATGTACTGTACTTATGTGTGTGAGCTGGGGGTCCATGTACTGTACTTACAGAGATATGTTACTATATCAAACCTCTGCTGATGTCCCTATAATTAGGAGGCTATCTGGGAATGACCGTGGGATTTCACCATCAGAACGTGCAGGGAGGCGCTTACATCGTGCAGATAATCAAATCCATATCCCTGTGCAATTACGCTGCTGGCCAAAGAAACCTCTTTATATTAGGACGTGTTTACTTTTCAGAATAAGGTATCTCTTCTCTAGAAGTGGGTGAAGCTGGTTTCAATCCCAGTGCTGTACTTTGCTTACAGTATGTGCGGTGCTGTTCCCAGGATTTAGCAGGCACAAAGAGCTACTTTTGGTGTCTGAGACAGAGATAGATAAAGTAACTTGCACAAGGTCACAAGGGCAAACGCTGGGGTTTAGTGGGGTACCCAGTGACATTAGCACTGAGTTACTTCCAGCTCCCATTACTTTTATTGGGAGTAAAGTTTGTATAAAATGCAATAATATAATTCCACTCCAGTAACTGCAGCATTCGTACCTCATTTCAAGATAATCCCTAATCTCAGGGGTTCTCAACTCCAGTTCTCAAGACCCCCCAACAGGTCAGGTTTTCAGGATATCCCTGCTTCAGCACAGGTAGCTCAATCAGTGGCTCAGCCGATGACTGAGCCACTGATTGAGCCACCTGTGCTTGAAACAGGGACTGGTTTAAAATGCTTTTAAAATTAAGTATCAGTAACAAGGATACCCACCCACCCCCATGCAAAATACGCCCTAATTATCCACTACATCACTCCTCAAGGGCCACCAACAGGTCAGGTTTTCAGGATGTCGCTGCTTCAGTACAGCTGGCTCAATCAGTGGCTCAGTAAGAATGACTGAGCCACTGATTAAGCCACCTGTGCTGAAGCAGGGATATCCTTGACCTGGCCTGTTGGTGGCCCTTGAGGCCTGGAGTTGGCCAGTTTATGCACTGCTTAAAATGCAGAGATAACTTGCACCCTATCAGCGGACGGCGCATGCAGGAAGAACACAAAGCAGCGGCACTTCCATGTTACTGCATTCTTGGCCCCGCTGTGATCTGTGTGATAGGATAAATATGTGCGGAGCGTGTGAGCTCTGTAGAACACATACATGTCACTTTACCACGTAATAACCCTTCTCCGTTCTGCGGGAGATCACTACGTGCGTTATCAATTACCCCACTATGTAAAGAAGCAGCATGAGCAATGTTTATACTCTTATATTCGTTTTTGATCTGAACCTTAACAGCCTTATATTAATAATAATAATAATAATAATAATAATACTGTAATAATAGTAGTAACAGCCTTATAATAATAATAATACTGTAATAATAGTAGTAACAGCCTTGTATTAATAATAATAATAATACTGTAATAATAGCAGCAGTAGCAATAATACTATTTTTCTTACATAATGCTGACAGTGCATTCAGTGCTGTACATAGAATTTTGTACGCCCAAGGAGTCTCGCTCCCAAAGAGTTAATAATCTCATTTTGGTGCCAGGGTTATAAAGGGACTATGAAAACCTCACAAGGGGGCCGAAACTGGGATCCAAACCAGGGTCACCCACTTCAAAGACTATTTTTACCACTAAACAACACCTTATATGGCATGGCCCTCACCCCAGCAGTCTATATGCATTATTATTATTATTATTATTATGCATTAGCCCCTGCGGGTTTGAAGCCCTGATACCTTACCAGCCAACACGTGACCCCTCGTATCAGGGAGGTGGGGGAGGTTAAGGCTATGGACAAAGTGAGCACGGCCGCACGCACGGCACAAACACCTTCATTACCTTAACCAGTCCGGCCATACTGTGCGCGATACGGCGGCGCAGCGGGATTTGGAGGAGACAAATGAATTTGTTTTTTCGCGTTGAGTCACTTGAACGTTTGAGCCAATGAGGGGGGACCAGTATGGTGATGTCACGGCCACGCCCCCATCACGCGCGTCATCGGAGTCCATAGATCGCTGAGGCAACAAGCGCGCAGCTCCTTGCGCTCCATCACGCATGCGCGCCTGCACTATGGCCGCAGCCTAAGGGAGATCTGGGATGTTAAGGCAAATCTGGGAGGTTACACGAGATCTGGAACGTTAAGGGAGATCTGAGAGGTTGAGGGAGATCTTGGAGATCTGAGAGGTTGAGGGAGATCTGGGAGGTTGAGGGAGATCTGGGAGGTTGAGGGAGATCTGAGAGGTTGAGGAAGATCTGGGAGGTTGAGGGAGATCTGGGAGGTTGAGGGAGATCTTGGAGATCTGAGAGGTTGAGGGAGATCTGAGAGGTTGAGGGAGATCTGAGAGGTTGAGGGAGATCTGAGAGGTTGAGAGAGATCTTGGAGATCTGAGAGGTTCTGGGAGATCTGAGAGGTTGAGGGAGATGTGAGAGGTTGAGGGAGATGTGAGAGGTTGAGGGAGATCTGGGAGGACTAAAGCCTTTTACAGTACACTCTCTCTCCCTCGGGCATTCACTCTCTCTCTTTCTCAGTCTGTCTCTGGACTCATTACGCTAAAATAGCCATCTCCACTATGACAGAAAACAGTTCAAATGCATTCAACTGAATGAGACTTAAATCTTCTCCAGTGTGGGGAAGAAAACGTCACAGTATACTGATTAAAGGCCCCTATCTCCCCCTCTCTTCTGCTGTCTCTTTCATTATCATTTTCTCTGTATCTCTCTGGCCTTTATTCAGTGCACTGTGATGTAATTCTTCCCACATTCAAATTGCACTCACATCTTCTCCAGCACGGGGAAGACGGCTTCCCAGCATATTGATTAAGGAGTATCAGGGGGTAATGTGTTCTGGTCTCCCCCGCTGGCCGCAGAGCCCGAGGTTCCTGTATCCGTCCTGTGTGCACCGCCCGTGGCAGAGACACGCAGGACGGCGCAATGATCAGACCTGAGAGCCACGGATCTAATGGGAAGCACGTGGAAATGTGACCCGTGAGCGCCGCGTCTCCGCTACGCCTCTAACCCCTTCGCTGCCTGACAGGCCTGCAACGCATTGCTGTGGCAGTGAAGAGGTTAAGTGTATCTTTTTTCCACGAGCTTGGATGCTAATATCAGGGCCTGTAAGCTGCAGCTAATCCCAAACCTGCATAACACACACACACACACACACGCATCCTCTGCAGCAGGGTGTGAGGACCAGTGCAGAAATGGCACAGAATACAATACTGGAAATACTGCCGTCATATCCTCAGGAGACTGAAGTTCAGTCCTGGTTTCCAAATCTCCATTATCCACAGGGTTGCCACCACTCCGGGTTTGACTCGGAGACTACGGGTTGCAGCCGGGAATCTCCGGGCTACGGGTTGCAGCCAGGAATCTCCGGGCTACGGGTTGCAGCCAGGAATCTCCGGGCTACGGGTTGCAGCCAGGAATCTCCGGGCTACGGGTTGCAGCCAGGAATCTACGGGTTGCAGCCGGGAATCTCCGGGCTACGGGTTGCAGCTAGGAATCTCCGGGCTACGGGTTGCAGCCAGGAATCTCCGGGCTACGGGTTGCAGCTAGGAATCTCCGGGCTACGGGTTGCAGCTAGGAATCTCCGGGCTACGGGTTGCAGCCACGAATCTCCGGGCTACGGGTTGCAGCCACGAATCTCCGGGCTACGGGTTGCAGCCAGGAATCTCCGGGCTACGGGTTGCAGCCAGGAATCTCCGGGCTACGGGTTGCAGCTAGGAATCTCCGGGCTACGGGTTGCAGCCGGGAATCTCCGGGCTACGGGTTGCAGCCAGGAATCTCCGGGCTACGGGTTGCAGCCACGAATCTCCGGGCTACGGGTTGCAGCCAGGAATCTCCGGGCTACGGGTTGCAGCCAGGAATCTCCGGGCTACGGGTTGCAGCTAGGAATCTCCGGGCTACGGGTTGCAGCCGGGAATCTCCGGGCTACGGGTTGCAGCCGGGAATCTCTGGGCTACGGGTTGCAGCCAGGAATCTCCGGGCTACGGGTTGCAGCCGGGAATCTCCGGGCTACGGGTTGCAGCTAGGAATCTCCCGGCTACGGGTTGCAGCCGGGAATCTCCGGGCTACGGGTTGCAGCCAGGAATCTCCGGGCTATGGGTTGCAGCCGGGAATCTCCGGGCTACGGGTTGCAGCTAGGAATCTCCGGGCTACGGGATGCAGCTAGGAATCTCCGGGCTACGGGTTGCAGCCGGGAATCTCCGGGTTGCAGCTAGGAATCTCCCGGCTACGGGTTGCAGCCGGGAATCTCCGGGCTACGGGTTGCAGCAAGGAATCTCCGGGCTACGGGTTGCAGCCGGGAATCTCTGGGCTACGGGTTGCAGCTAGGAATCTCCCGGCTACGGGTTGCAGCCGGGAATCTCCGGGCTACGGGTTGCAGCTAGGAATCTCCGGGCTACGGGTTGCAGCCGGGAATCTCCGGGCTACGGGTTGCAGCCGGGAATCTCCGGGCTACGGGTTGCAGCCAGGAATCTCCGGGCTACGGGTTGCAGCCAGGAATCTCCGGGCTACGGGTTGCAGCCAGGAATCTCCGGGCTACGGGTTGCAGCTAGGAATCTCCGGGCTACGGGTTGCAGCCACGAATCTCCGGGCTACGGGTTGCAGCTAGGAATCTCCGGGCTACGGGTTGCAGCCAGGAATCTCCGGGCTACGGGTTGCAGCCAGGAATCTCCGGGCTAAGGGTTGCAGCTAGGAATCTCCGGGCTACGGGTTGCAGCTAGGAATCTCCGGGCTACGGGTTGCAGCCGGGAATCTCTGGGCTACGGGTTGCAGCCAGGAATCTCCGGGCTAAGGGTTGCAGCTAGGAATCTCCGGGCTACGGGTTGCAGCCGGGAATCTCCGGGCTACGGGTTGCAGCCGGGAATCTCTGGGCTACGGGTTGCAGCCAGGAATCTCCGGGCTACGGGTTGCAGCCGGGAATCTCCCGGCTACGGGTTGCAGCCGGGAATCTCCGGGCTACGGGTTGCAGCCAGGAATCTCCGGGCTACGGGTTGCAGCCGGGAATCTCCGGGCTACGGGTTGCAGCTAGGAATCTCCCGGCTACGGGTTGCAGCCAGGAATCTCCGGGCTATGGGTTGCAGCCAGGAATCTCCGGGCTACGGGTTGCAGCCAGGAATCTCCGGGCTACGGGTTGCAGCCGGGAATCTCCGGGTTGCAGCCAGGAATCTCCCGGCTACGGGTTGCAGCCGGGAATCTCCGGGCTACGGGTTGCAGCCGGGAATCTCTGGGTTGCAGCCGGGAATCTCCGGGCTACGGGTTGCAGCCGGGAATCTCCGGGCTACGGGTTGCAGCCGGGAATCTCCGGGCTACGGGTTGCAGCCGGGAATCTCCGGGCTACGGGTTGCAGCCGGGAATCTCCGGGCTACGGGTTGCAGCTAGGAATCTCCGGGCTACGGGTTGCAGCCGGGAATCTCCGGGCTACGGGTTGCAGCCGGGAATCTCCGGGCTACGGGTTGCAGCCGGGAATCTCCGGGCTACGGGTTGCAGCCGGGAATCTCCGGGCTACGGGTTGCAGCCGGGAATCTCCGGGCTACGGGTTGCAGCTAGGAATCTCCGGGCTACGGGTTGCAGCCAGGAATCTCCGGGCTACGGGTTGCAGCCGGGAATCTCCGGGCTATGGGTTGCAGCCGGGAATCTCCGGGCTACGGGTTGCAGCCGGGAATCTCCGGGCTACGGGTTGCAGCCGGGAATCTCCGGGCAACGGGTTGCAGCCGGGAATCTCCGGGCTACGGGTTGCAGCCGGGAATCTCCGGGCAACGGGTTGCAGCCGGGAATCTCCGGGCTACGGGTTGCAGCCGGGAATCTCCGGGCTAAGGGTTGCAGCCAAGAATCTCCGGGCTACGGGTTGCAGCCAGGAATCTCCGGGCTACGGGTTGTAGCTAGGAATCTCTGGGCTACGGGTTGCAGCCAGGAATCTCCGGGCTACGGGTTGCAGCCAGGAATCTCCGGGCTACGGGTTGCAGCCGGGAATCTCCGGGCTACGGGTTGCAGCCAGGAATCTCCGGGCTACGGGTTGCAGCTAGGAATCTCCGGGCTACGGGTTGCAGCCAGGAATCTCCGGGCTACGGGTTGCAGCCAGGAATCTCCGGGCTACGGGTTGCAGCTAGGAATCTCCGGGCTACGGGTTGCAACCGGGAATCTCCGGGCTACGGGTTGGAGCGGGAATCTCCGGGCTACGGGTTACAGCCAGGAATCTCCGGGCTACGGGTTGCAGCCAGGAATCTCCGGGCTACGGGTTGCAGCCAGGAATCTCCGGGCTACGGGTTGCAGCCGGGAATCTCCGGGTTGCAGCCAGGAATCTCCGGGCTACGGGTTGCAGCTAGGAATCTCCCGGCTACGGGTTGCAGCCGAGAATCTCCGGGCTACGGGTTGCATCCAGGAATCTCTCGGCTACGGGTTGCAGCCAGGAATCTCCGGGCTACGGGTTGCAGCCAGGAATCTCCGGGCTACGGGTTGCAGCCAGGAATCTCCGGGCTACGGGTTGCAGCCGGGAATCTCCGGGTTGCAGCTAGGAATCTCCCGGCTACGGGTTGCAGCCAGGAATCTCCGGGCTACGGGTTGCAGCCAGGAATCTCCGGGCTACGGGTTGCAGCTAGGAATCTCCGGGCTACGGGTTGCAGCCAGGAATCTCCGGGCTACGGGTTGCAGCTAGGAATCTCCGGGCTACGGGTTGCAGCCGGGAATCTCCGGGCTACGGGTTGCAGCTAGGAATCTCCGGGCTACGGGTTGCAGCCAGGAATCTCCGGGCTACGGGTTGCAGCCGGGAATCTCCGGGCTACGGGTTGCAGCTAGGAATCTCCGGGCTACGGGTTGCAGCCAGGAATCTCCGGGCTACGGGTTGCAGCCAGGAATCTCCGGGCTACGGGTTGCAGCCAGGAATCTCCGGGCTACGGGTTGCAGCCAGGAATCTCCGGGCTACGGGTTGCAGCCAGGAATCACCGGGCTACGGGTTGCAGCTAGGAATCTCCGGGCTACGGGTTGCAGCTAGGAATCTCCCGGCTACGGGTTGCAGCTAGGAATCTCCGGGCTACGGGTTGCAGCCAGGAATCTCCGGGCTACGGGTTGCAGCCGGGAATCTCCGGGCTACGGGTTGCAGCTAGGAATCTCCGGGCTACGGGTTGCAGCTAGGAATCTCCGGGCTACGGGTTGCAGCCAGGAATCTCCGGGCTACGGGTTGCAGCTAGGAATCTCCGGGCTACGGGTTGCAGCCGGGAATCTCCGGGCTACGGGTTGCAGCTAGGAATCTCCGGGCTACGGGTTGCAGCCAGGAATCTCCGGGCTACGGGTTGCAGCCGGGAATCTCCGGGCTACGGGTTGCAGCTAGGAATCTCCGGGCTACGGGTTGCAGCCAGGAATCTCCGGGCTACGGGTTGCAGCCAGGAATCTCCGGGCTACGGGTTGCAGCCAGGAATCTCCGGGCTACGGGTTGCAGCCAGGAATCTCCGGGCTACGGGTTGCAGCCAGGAATCACCGGGCTACGGGTTGCAGCTAGGAATCTCCGGGCTACGGGTTGCAGCCGGGAATCTCCGGGCTACGGGTTGCAGCTAGGAATCTCCGGGCTACGGGTTGCAGCCAGGAATCTCCGGGCTACGGGTTGCAGCCAGGAATCTCCGGGCTACGGGTTGCAGCTAGGAATCTCCGGGCTACGGGTTGAGATGTGAAATCTCCGGGTTACTGCAGGGCCGGCTGAGATGTTTGGTGCAGGGACACGTTCGGCTGCCTCGGCTCTTACCTTCTCCGGCGGCGGCATCTCCCCCTGCATGGTCGTCAACACGGCTCCGCGACATAAAGCATCATCGTGTTGCCAAGACAACGTGACGTCATGTGACATCACGTTGTCACGGTAATGCTGATGCCGCGGGGTGTCCCGTTAGGCGACGCCATTTGATGCCGCTAAGACATGTTGACGGGACCAGGCAGGAGGAGATGCCGGGAGATGCCACCGCCGGAGGAGGTAAGAGAATTAAATATATAAATAAGAAATACAATAAATGCCTGCACCAGATGCATTTATATATAATGCCCACACCTCTTTACAAGAAAAACAATAGAGTACAGGGAATTAGACTACAATAAGTGCAATTTATAAGATCAGACAATAGAAAATTCCTGCCCCAGAGAGCTTACAATCTAAGTGGTATGATGGGTGATTTACAGAGACAGCAGGTGAGGGAATAAGTGCAGTAGATGGCAGTGCTCGGCCATGATGGTTGGTAGGAGCGACTGTGGGTGTGGGACAGAAGCCAGGAGTCCGGGCTATTGGGATGCTTTATTTAGGTGAGAGTTGTTTTAGGTAGTAACGTTGTTTGACTTTAAGGTGGTGAGAGAAGGTGCTCGGCGAATACTGTTTGTGAGGGAGTTCCACAGGTAAAGGGGCAGTGAGGGAAAAAGTTTTAAGTCGAGACAGCAGCAGACGGGAAAGGGGTGAGGAGGAGACCGTTATGGGCAGAGCGCAGGAGACGAGCAGGGGCATAGCGAGAGATCAGAGCTGATGTTTAGGGAGGAGCAGATGAGTGGGGGTTTCTGTTCATGATCTCTTCTCTGTCCCTTTCTTAGCTGCTGATCCTGCCACCTCCTTGCATGGACACATGCAGAGAACCGACTGGTGTACTGAACACAGGCAACTCCATCATCGCTTAGACATAGTAGAAGAGGTAACAAAAGATACTCAGTCCTTAAAACCACAACGTTCCTCAAACAGTTCTACAGATTCAGTGTAAACTCTGATCCCTTTCAATGGATCAACAAAAGTGTTCTCTACAGATGTAAAAGTGTGACAGCACACATAAAGAGGAGACCTGTGAGGTTTGGGAAGCTGTGCACATAAAGAGGAGACCTGTGAGGTTTGGGAAGCTGTGCACATAAGGAGGAGACCTGTGAGGTTTGGGAAGCTGTGCACATAAGGAGGAGACCTGTGAGGTTTGGGAAGCTGTGCACATAAAGAGGAGACCCGTGAGGTTTGGGAAGCTGTGCACATAAAGAGGAGACCTGTGAGGTTTGGGAAGCTCTGTGCATTTGAAGAAGAGACCTGTGAGGGTTGGGAAGCTCTGTGCACATGAAGAAGAGACCTGTGAGGTTTGGGAAGCTGTGCACATGAAGAATAGACCTGTGAGGCTTGGAAAGCTCTGTGCATGTGAAGAAGAGACTTGTGAGGTTTGGGAAGCTCTGTGCATGTGAACAAGACACCTGTGAGGTTTGGGAAGCTCTATGCACGTGAAGAAGAGACCTGTGAGGTTTGGGAAGCTCTATACACGCGAAGAAGACACCTGTGAGGTTTGGGAAGCTCTGTGCACATGAAGAAGATACCTGTGAGGTTTGGGAAGCTCTATACACGCGAAGAAGACACCTGTGAGGTTTGGGAAGCTCTGTGCACATGAAGAAGAGACCTGTGAGGTTTGGGATCTCTTGTACACACTGGTACATCTGTAAAGATCTAGGTTATTTTTCCAAATGTCACAATTTATAACAAATATACATTTCTAGACCATATATCAGAAAGGTTGGAGTCACTGTATACAGCATCCATTAGTTGTTGAAAAACATTCCCCAATACATATTTTTCTTGTGTTCTGGATTATTTATGTGTTTTGGGGGCACAGTTAGTTCCTGGATGTTTTTCTCTAGAACTGCCCATTTCCTTCACTAATAATTGTTAAAATATGATGATAGAAAAACAATTGACACAAAGATGTGACGGATTGCACCTTCAGTGTCTCCGATTGCACATAAAACACATCCACATTTTCTCTCGTGGTCCTCAGCATCGTTCTCAGGCCTTGCAGGGCCACCTCCTGGCCGCCTGGGGATTCTCTATCCATCGCACAAAATGTGAAAAGGTGCATCAATATTCCCCTGATACACGGCGACTTCTCCATGCGCATCATAAACCAGACGTCATGCAACCACATCTCTGCACAGTGGGGGTTGTATGCATTGTATTCACGTGATGCATAGTCTGAAAATTACAATGCATTCTTTTCCAATTAAATTACATTTTACTGAAAATGTAAAAAAATAAAATTTAAATTAAAACCCCATTCCGTTGTGGGATTTTTCCACTCATCTCAACTATTTTTTATCCTAGAGGAATATTTCCATTAAGGTTGCAGGAATGGGCCGGCCATTTTCCAGTAACGCAATTCCTCAAGCTGCGATCACGCTAAGACATCGCCATTCTGGCACAATTTTGCGCAACAAATGTCCTTCAAAGATCCCGCCAATTATAATTTTTTTGCCACCCCGCAAACAATACATTTGCACAAAAACATTCACAAAGGTGACCGGTAAACTCTGCTCATCGCCTCGTTCTCCTTTTTTACAGCGAGTGGAGAAAACGGTGGAGTATCTTTATACAGAGGTGAATTCCCTGCTGGACTCTCTAGCGGGGGCCTCGTGGGCACTGCCTGCAGCTGCTGGGGCTCCTCTCGTGGACATATTTGAGGAGGGTATGTTGGCGGAATAAATGCACAAGCTGTTCCCGTGTGCTGCACCCATCTCTGTACATAAAGATGTTCGTACTCCGCACGCGACTTCTCCGCAATTTAACCGCGGAGGCTCACAAGAGGATGTGCAGTGATTGTATTTATCCCTTGTCTTCCTCTGTATGCGCAGCTCGGTTCCTGCGCCTTATTACGCAGGAACCCAGCGCACTCTCTGTATAAACAACTGCTCAGCTGCACCTTATTCAGATCCCGTGAACCTTTACAGCAGGACTGGCCAACTCCAGTCCTCAAGGGCCACCAACAGGTCAGGTTTTAAGGCTATCCCTGCTCCAGCACAGGTGGCTCAATCAGAATGGCTGAGCCACCTGTGCTGAAGCAGGGCTATCCCCTGGCCTGTTGGTGGCCACCCCTGTTTTTCTGTGTGTATGGCCTGTTTGCACATCTCTAGTTCTGTCCCTGCAGTTTAACAAGATTAATTACGCTCTCATGTGGAGCTGTTTTTCAAGCCTTCTTATATCACACGGACAATATGCTCGTCACTTTACACCATGAATGTAAAGGTTGCAGACTGTTAATTCCAAGGTAAAATGCCATTCACGTGGCGAAGGAACAGTGAATCTGTGCTGAGAGTTTACAATTTAATATAAGTAGGAGAGAGTTAGAACGCAAAATACCTCTTTTAAATCAGAATACCTCCTGTTTGTGATTTGAAATCTATTATGCTGTTCTACAGCAGGGGTGGCTAGCTCCATTCCTCAAGGGCCACCAACAGGTCAGGTTTTAAGGATATCCCTGCTTCAGCACGGGTGGCTCAATCAGTCTCTGCTTCAGCACAGGTGGCTCAATCAGTGGCCCAGTCTTCGACTGAGCCACTGATTGAGCCATCTGTGCTGAAGCAGAGATATCCTGAAAACCTGACCTGTTGGTGGCCCTTGAGGAGTGCAGTTGGCCCACCCCCTGTTCTAGAACCTGTAGCATGTCTGACTTCTGTTTCTCTTACAGACTCCAGATAAAGATCTTCTCTCCCCTCCTGCCTGGGACAACCCAGAGACCCCCTTCCTCGGACAATCCAGAGACCCCCTTCCTCGGACAATCCAGAGACCCCTTCCTCACACATTTTATATTCTTTTTTTTTCATATGCACTTTGTGGTTGATAAAAAAAATTATTTTAATAAACTGAGAGCCTGTTTTCTGATACTCTGCAATGAGTAGGGTGATAAAAAAAATTATATATATATATATATATATATATATATATATATCAATAATGCGCAGTAGGATTAGTGAAAATGGTTTAAAGTTGTAAAACTGAAATATATTTATTTAAGGTTCTTTTAAAATGGACGCTCAATGTGCCGCCCCTAACATGATTTATAACTCATCTTCCTCACTGCAGCGCTAGAATCGCTGCGACATTCTTCACTTCAGTTACATGTGGTTTAAAGAAACATAGAAACTTCCTGGCACACATTACTGCCCCACAGAGCTTACAATCTAATTTCTGGTGCTTGACTTTCCCTAAGGTGGCAAGAAGCGAACAGCACTGTTGTTTATTAAGACGGCTACACCCCATTTCTGAAAAGCAGTCATATGAATGTTTCCTCTACGCCGATAACCGTGTGCTTAATCCATCAAGAAAGGCTGAAATGGCAATAACATAAGCAAAATAATCAAGGTAAATTATCACAGGTAACGGGGCTTCCTAATCCTCCGCCTGCCGCCACGCTCTGGCGCTCTGCGGTCAAATTCCGTGATGTCATTTATGACTGCCAGACACCATTTTCTTACGGCAGGAGGAGGGGTTTAAAGCGCCAATTCAAGCGGCCATTTTTTCCACATTTTTGTTTATTTTTATTTTTTTACTTGGGATTGAAGCACTGGGCTTCCCCATGAATTTCAGCCCCGGAGACCCCCCGCTTCCCCCTTTATTTCAGCTCTGGAGACCCCCCGCTTCCCCATGAATTTCAGCTCTGGAGACCCCCCGCTTCCCCTTTTATTTCAGCTCCGGAGACCCCCGCTTCCCCATTTATTTCAGCTCCGGAGACCCCCGCTTCCCCATTAATTTCAGCTCCGGAGACCCCCGCTTCCCCATTTATTTCAGCTCCGGAGACCCCCGCTTCCCCATTAATTTCAGCTCCGGAGACCCCCCGCTTCCCCATTTATTTCAGCTCCGGAGACCCCCCGCTTCCCAAGATACCATCGCTAGTCGAGTTCATGTAATTGTGGGTTTTCAAAGCTTCCCGCGCCCCAATAAGAAGCCGTGACGTCACCCAGTGCAGCTTCCTATTGGCTCGCGTGACGCAGCAGCATTAAACTTTGCCGAGATGCCGGCTCCCCCTTTCAAGGTTTCTCGGGAAGCAAGGGGTCCCCTGAGCTGAAATTAATAAGGTTCAGCTCCAGAGACCCCATAGTTCAAACCTATGTAAAAGAAAGGGGGGGAAGCCTTCTTAGGTTGCAACTTTATAGGGAGGTGATGTAATAATAAAAAATAACATTTGATGCTGAATTTATTTAGCAGCAATGTGTCCCCCGTGAGAAGTACCTACGCTGCTACATAATGTAGTAACAGTGTATCTTTCTGTCCTATATGAAGATCTGTGAAGCTAGCTATACATTGTCTATAACGTTAATATGCTGTATGTACATGTTTGGGGCGAGAGCAGTTATTACACGGCCGCGGTTTTATTAATCCGCCACCTACTGTACATGACGGCGGGAGATTTATAATCTGTGTGAAATAAAGAGAACACTTCTTACTGTTTGGACAGAAAAACAGCTTTAATTCTACAATAATCTCGTCTGCGTACAGCTATTGACAGTAAAATAATTAATAACAGGCACAATATGGCATCATTTTTCCTACATACAAGTCCTTTGCCTCCGACACTCTGAAGCACGGGTGGGTAACTACAGTCTTCGACTGAGCCACCTGTGCTGAAGCAGGGATATCCTTAAAACCGGACCTGTTGCTGGCCCTTGAGGACTGGCGTCCCCACCCCTGCTCTGGAGTTTGACCACACTGACGTTGCTCGCTGCACCGGGATGAACGCTTTCTGGTTAAAAAAATCCACCCCACGCGTACAGAAAAATGAGTGTATAAAATAGCGGCGTACACACACCGGATACACGGAGTATGAAGAGCAGGTACAAACTAGTTCGATATATATATATATATAGTTGTCGTCACTTCAGTAACCCTAAAAGCAAGAAACACTCCCCCCCATATTTACAGAGTGTGAAATTTTAGGAAATGAAGTTGTTGCTTAAAAGAAACATTTTGGCCTCTATTATTCTTTTTAACCCTTTAGCTGCCAGGAAAGCATGTTAACGCAATAAAAAGGCAGTTGTTGTGTATGTCTATCCCAAACCACCAGTCACTGTTCTATGGACGGACTTTAAGGCCCAGTGTATTAGATATTATGTGATAATCCGGCGTTAACGCCTCTCTGTGCTTAGCGTCTTACGGTCACGTGTTTTTTTTTACCGGTCTATGAAACGACGTGTTGCTAAAAGATGTTTCAGTTTCCAGACTATAAAATATCCTCTTATTTGTAAGTAAAACAGAACGTTTGTTCAGAAACTGATTTACAACCGTCTGCCTACACCTCTCCTGCTCCTAGCATTGCCTGCACCGCGGGGTATGGGTGCTGTGTGCCTCCTGCGGCGGTGACCAGGTAGCTGTCCTTGGGTGGCGTGCAGGACGCAGTGAGACGTGTGAATGCCCTGTGCTCAGGATAGGGCATTGTACTATTCTAGGCCTGCCAGGCATTGCTCCGTGTGACCGCTAGTAATGCTACATTTACACGGACTGGAGAGCCTCGCAGAGGAAACGGTTTCACATGGCACGGGTGATACGGGTAGCTTTTCCTTGTGCTTTGCCAGGTCTTGCAGACCGAGCTGGAGTATCCGTGGGGGTAGGACTCGTAACGGAAAGAAGTAGGTTAAGAGGCCTTGGCTCAACAAAAGTGGCATTGAGGGAGCTGTGAGGGGATTGTGTGTTCCAGGCAGGTCACAGGACACAAGCATGATGCTATGGATGCTATGCTGTGAGTGTGCGTGTGTATAGTTACAGCTGTCGGTCACTATATAGTGGCATGATCTGTGGTGGCACACACAAGCTGTTTGAAGCTTCTGAGATGTTGCATGGGACTAGGCTGCAGTTTAGGGGTTGGGTGACCATTGCGGAATTCCATTTTGATGGTCATCTAACTCCTGAAGTGCCCAGCTGATACAAAGAAGTGAGAGGTGGAAACACAGACAAAGATTCTTTCACAAAGCAGGAGGGGGGAAGGGGACAGGACACTCAGTCGTTGCCACCGCAGAGTTTCAGCAGCAGCTTCCTGTAATCTCCAGACGTGTCACCCTGTAATAAAGAAGAGTTATCAGGAGACAGACGGACGCCGCACACTGGGCCAACATGTACAGAGATCGGACAGACTCCCTGCTCCAACTCCCTGATAATACACAGCGGCACCAGATTCCCAGACAGACACGACAAGAGGAGGAGGAGAAGAGGAAGGGGCGAACAGGAAGTGGAGAGGAAAAGGCGAACAGGAAGTGGAGAGGAAGAGGCGAACAGGAAGCGGAGAAAAAGAGGGGGGGGGGGGAAAGATGGGTGAGAGAGGAGAGAAGAGGTGGCTCAATCAGTCCCTGCTTCAGCACAGGTGGTGCAGTCGAAGACTGAGCCTCTGATTGAGCCACCTGTGCTGAAGCTGGGCTTCCCTGAAAACCTGACCTGTTGGGGGGGCTTGAGGACGGGAGCTGAGCACATCTGTAGGGGGTCTGTGCCCATTCCCAGCCGGCTGCCTTCTCTTACCGTGATGTCTGTGTACAGCGACTTGCCATACAGCCTCTTGTATTCCCTGCGGATATCCAGCAGGTCCACCTCACTACGGGACACCAGGATACGGACCAGGGTCTTGTCTTTTGTCCCCGCACCCTGCAGAAGAAAACAGTGCATTGTGGGGCATGTAGAGCGCGCTTCAAGCTCTCTTTTTTTTGTCTCCCCGAGCGCTCCGCGTTCAGTCGGAGGGGGGGGGGGGGGGGAGGTTTCCCTGTGTGCACCGCGGAGGCGCGTTTCACTTACCCTCATTGCATTGTTGAGGCGCTCAGCGAAGAAGGCGGGAGTGTTTTTGAGGCACTTTACTAGAAGAGACAATGTGACAGCCAGTTAATGTCAGCACAGAGTGAGTGAGAGAGTGAGTGAGAGATCGAGTTCTATCTATCACACACAGTACACATCGAGTGCGGTCTATTAGGGAAGAACTTTCCTACATCCAGTTTGGTACAGAGCATTTGACACAGTTTTGTTAGTCACAATAGCTCAAACACGGGGTTCAGGGCAGCTAAACGGGGGAGAGACTTGATACTAAGAAGCAGAAATGTGATACATCGGAAAGCAGGAATGCTCTGATCTAACCTCTTTATAGGATGGAAACGCGTTGGTGTCATCGTCCGGAGCAGAAACACGTTCATTTCAGCTCCGGCGACCCCCCCGGCATCCTAACATACTTACCGGCAACACTTCCTCGTTTCTACAGGGGCTTTAAATGGCTATCCAATAGGAAGCCGGAACAGATTACATTACGGCTTCCTATTGGATGCATAAATTGCCATCTTGTTTCCCCTGGAAGGGCAGAAACACCGTTAATTTCACCAGTATGTAACCGTGAACCAGGGAGGTGTCCGGAGCTGAAATTAATGCTATTCAGCCCCGGAGGACCCCGCCGGCTCCCATCCTGTAAAGAAAAGGGGGTCAAAATAAAACTAGTAGAGGGGCTTGCTGCTTTATCTTCATGTGAAGTCCCTCATCTCTCGGAGTGCTGGGGGCTGGAAGAGTATAGGTACTCAGTATCATTATCCAGTCCAGGACATTTTATTTGAGGAGCCATTACAGTTAGTTCACGCTCAGCAATCTCCATGCTCTCCCCACCTCCCCCACTCAGCAATCCCCATGCTCTCCCCACCTCCCCCACTCAGCAATCCCCACCTCCCCCACTCAGCAATCTCCATTCACTCCCCACCTCCCCCACTCAGCAATCCCCATGCACTCCCCACCTCCCCCACTCAGCAATCCCCATGCTCTCCCCACCTCCCCCACTCAGCAATCTCCATGCCCTCCCCCACTCAGCAATCTCCATGCACTCCCCACCTCCCCCACTCAGCAATCCCCACCTCCAACCACTCAGCATTCTACATGCACTCCCCACCTCCCCCACTCAGCAATCTCCATGCACTCCCACCTCCCCCACTCAGCAATCTCCATGCCCACCCCACCTTCCCCCACTCAGCAATCTCCATGCACTCCCCACCTCCAACCACTCAGCAATCTCCATGCACTCCCCACCTCGCCCACTCAGCAATCTCCATGCACTCCCCACCTCCCCCACTCAGCAATCTCCATGCACTCCCCACCTCCCCCACTCAGCAATCTCCATGCCCACCCCACCTTCCCCCACTCAGCAATCCCCATGCACTCCTCACCTCCCCCACTCAGCAATCTCCATGCCCACCCCACCTCCCCCACTCAGCAATCTCCATGCCCACCCCACCTTCCCCCACTCAGCAATCTCCATGCCCACCCCACCTTCCCCCACTCAGCAATCTCTACACGCACATCACCCTCGCACAACTGCGCTGGAACCCGGGTCAAGGCTCGAGTCCCAGACCCTGGGACCGCCTGGTTCTAACAAGCTGCTAACTAGTACCCTGCTATAGAGTCACAGAGCACTGGGACCGCCTGGTCCTAACAAGCTGCTAACTAGTACCCTGCTATAGAGTCACAGAGCACTGGGACCGCCTGGTTCTAACAAGCTGCTAACTAGTACCCTGCTATAGAGTCACAGAGCACTGGGACCGCCTGGTTCTAACAAGCTGCTAACTAGTACCCTGCTATAGAGTCACAGAGCACTGGGACCGCCTGGTTCTAACAAGCTGCTAACTAGTACCCTGCTATAGAGTCACAGAGCACTGGGACCGCCTGGTTCTAACAAGCTGCTAACTAGTACCCTGCTATAGAGTCACAGAGCACTGAACAGGGTAAAATATTAACTCTTGTGAACTTTGCTCCCCATGTTCTCATTGTGATTCATTGTAACTGACAACATAATAATAACCCGTGTTTTATGCACGAGCTTCCGAGGCTGCAGATGTGAGCACTGAAAGCAGAAGCCCAAGAGAATGCCCTGTATTACAGTCACACCATTCAATAGATGATATAACATCCTTTATAGCATCTATTCTAATCTACAGCTCATTGACAATATCACAGCCTTTGAAGTGGGTGAATCCGGGTCAAATCCCACTACCAGTTCTCCTTGGGCCAGTCACTTTATCTCCCTGTGACTCAGACTCCAACATTAGATCGTAAGCTTTGCAGAGCCTGAGCATTTCTATGCACCAGCAAGACAAAGGACGTTGGATCTACAGCTGCATTCAATCTGAACCCCTTCAGTGTACATCTGCGTCGCCCCAACGGCGGACAGCCTTTAGTGCAGCCAAAGGACAGCTAAAGGGTGTGAGCCGTTTGCTGCCGTTCACTGTTCGGTGATGTTAATGTTGCTCTATTTCAATCTGAAACTCCCCAGCCCTTTATCCCCAAAACCCAATTTTCCAACTCTCTCTGTCCATGAAATGTCTGTGAATTGACTGCATAACCTCTGTTCATTTAACGTACCCATGTATTGTTATCATATCTCTGTGCCCAGGAGATACCTTTAAACCAGAGGCATCTCAATGTATTACTTCCTGGTAACACCGTTTATATAAATAAATAAAAATGTACAGTGCTGTGTATATTGGCAGTGCCTTATAAGAGAAATATTATTTGTTTCTACTCTCCACCATGATTTATAGCCGGAAAAAAAACCAACACAGCACCACATCGACAGCAACCAAATCCACAAATATGGCTAAGAAGGAAGGGAGGTCTGATACCGAGGTGCTGTCTCTTTAGCCCTTTGTTCCTGGGGGAACCTCTGCAATGTAAAGGTTTCACAGATCCCTCCCAGCAGCAAAGAGGAGAAGGGATCCCTTGTCATATCAGCTTTTCCTTCATCAGTAGAATGGAGAGGACACATGCAACAGAACCATAGCAGGATCACACCAAGGCATGCATGGAACACACAGACGGCACACATAGGCTCCGAACATCGGAGGATGGTGAGATGGAGCCTGGGAGCAGGAGTGGTGATCTGGGAATTACCAGACATCGTCTTCTGATAGCTTACAGGAGACCAGGCCAAGAAAAAAACAAGGAGCGTTAGTGCGGAGAAACATTTTATCCGGTGGGATCTGCAAAGCAAAAACGTTACAAGCGAGTGCGAGCGGCCAACACAGAGATACAAGTTCTAGGCACAGTGTTTGCACGTGGTCCCTAGGGAGGTAGTCAGTGGTTGGGAGAGGAAGAGGAGGAGAGGGAGTGTCAAGAAAGTGGAAGGAACCAGAGATAGTTGGACGGAGAAATACTGCTGACAGATGAGAGGAGAGAGGGAGGTACCACGGAAAGATGGAAGGAGAAACACTGCTGAGAGGAGAGAGGGAGGTACCACGGAAAGATGGAAGGAGAAACACTGCAGAGAGGAGAGAGGGAGGTACCACGGAAAGATGGAAGGAGAAACACTGCAGAGAGGAGATAGGGTGGTACCACGGAAAGATGGAAGGAGAAACACTGCTGAGAGGAGAGGGGGAGGTACCACGGAAAGATGGAAGGAGAAACACTGCTGAGAGGAGAGGGGGATGTACCACGGAAAGATGGAAGGAGGAACACTGCTGAGAGGAGATAGGGAGGTACCACGGAAAGATGGAAGGAGGAACACTGCTGAGAGGAGAGGGGGATGTACCACAGAAAGATGGAAGGTGAAAGAGACCGCTGTTAGAAGAAAGACGAGAGGAGGAGGTGAAGAAGAAGAAGAAGAAGAGAAAGCACCGAGAAGACTCATCAATTCTCCACATCTCGCACCGAAGGTTTAGACAAAGAGTCTCTCCAGTGAGAAGGACTAGAAATGTGAGTTTGGAGATTAGAAGCTAGTGCCATGAGTGCTATAAGAGGGCAGTTACTTACTGACTGCCAGCTATGAGTGGTATAAGAGGGCAGTTACTGACTGCCAGCTATGAGTGGTATAAGAGGGTAGTTACTTATTCACTGTCAGCTATGACTGGTATAAAAGGGTAGTTACTCACTCACTGCCAACTATGAGTGGTATAAGAGGGTAGGTACTTACTCACTGCTAGCTATGAGTGGTATAAGAGGGTAGGTACTTACTGACTGCCAGCTATGAGTGTTATAAGAGGGTAGGTACTTACTCACTGCCAGCTATGAGTGGTATAAGAGGGTAGGTACTTACTGACTGCCAGCTAGGAGCGGTATAAGAGTGTAGGTACTTACTCACTGCCAGCTATGAGTGGTATAAGAGGGTAGGTACTTACTGACTGCCAGCTATGAGTGGTATAAGAGGGTAGGTACTTACTCACTGCCAGCTATGAGTGGTATAAGAGGGTAGGTACTTACTGCCAGCTATGAGTGTTATAAGAGGGTAGGTACTTACTCACTGCCAGCTATGAGTGGTATAAGAGGGTAGGTACTTACTGACTGCCAGCTAGGAGTGGTATAAGAGTGTAGGTACTTACTCACTGCCAGCTATGAGTGGTATAAGAGGGTAGGTACTTACTGACTGCCAGCTATGAGTGGTATAAGAGGGTAGGTACTTACTCACTGCCAGCTATGAGTGGTATAAGAGGGTAGGTACTTACTGACTGCCAGCTATGAGTGGTATAAGAGGGTAGGTACTTACTCACTGCCAGCTATGAGTGGTATAAGAGGGTAGGTACTTACTGACTGCCAGCTAGGAGTGGTATAAGAGTGTAGGTACTTACTCACTGCCAGCTATGAGTGGTATAAGAGGGTAGGTACTTACTGACTGCCAGCTATGAGTGGTATAAGAGGGTAGGTACTTACTCACTGCCAGCTATGAGTGGTATAAGAGGGTAGGTACTTACTGCCAGCTATGAGTGTTATAAGAGGGTAGGTACTTACTCACTGCCAGCTATGAGTGGTATAAGAGGGTAGGTACTTACTGACTGCCAGCTAGGAGTGGTATAAGAGTGTAGGTACTTACTCACTGCCAGCTATGAGTGGTATAAGAGGGTAGGTACTTACTGACTGCCAGCTATGAGTGGTATAAGAGGGTAGGTACTTACTCACTGCCAGCTATGAGTGGTATAAGAGGGTAGGTACTTACTGACTGCCAGCTATGAGTGGTATAAGAGGGTAGGTACTTACTCACTGCCAGCTATGAGTGGTATAAGAGGGTAGGTACTTACTGACTGCCAGCTAGGAGTGGTATAAGAGTGTAGGTACTTACTCACTGCCAGCTATGAGTGGTATAAGAGGGTAGGTACTTACTGACTGCCAGCTATGAGTGGTATAAGAGGGTAGGTACTTACTCACTGCCAGCTATGAGTGGTATAAGAGGGTAGGTACTTACTCACTGCCAGCTATGAGTGGTATAAGAGGGTAGGTACTTACTCACTGCCAGCTATGAGTGGTATAAGAGGGTAGGTACTTACTGACTGCCAGCATGCCACTCTCCAGATTCCCCGACATCTCACGACAGACGCTTTTCTCGATGTCCCGATTACACATCCGCTGGTATTCCGAAAACACTGGGGACAGAAACAACACATGTACAAATCTGAATTATATCATACTGCTGGTCTGGGGGTCTTTTACCATACTGCTGGTCTGGGGGTCTTTAATCATACTGCTGGACTAGGGGTCTTTTATCATACATCTAGTCTGGGGGGTCTTTGGGTGAATCACTGACTGGACCATGGTTTGAGTTGGGGGTCTTTGGGTGAATCACTGACTGGACCATGGTTTGAGTTGGGGGTCTTTGGGTGAATCACTGACTGGACCATGGTTTGAGTTGGGGGTCTTTGGGTGAATCACTGACTGGACCATGGTTTGAGTTGGGGGTCTTTGGGTGAATCACTGACTGGACCATGGTTTGAGTTGGGGGTCTTTGGGTGAATCACTGACTGGACCATGGTTTGAGTTGGGGGTCTTTGGGTGAACCACTGACTGGACCATAGTTTGAGTTGGGGGTCTTTGGGTGAACCACTGACTGGACCATGGTTGAGTTATGGGAAAGTGTGAATATCAGTGTAAAGAGCCAAACCATTTCATTGCTGGAGGAATTAACAACACAGTGTTCAGATATTGGCAGCGAGAGATTACAGCAGCAATCCAAGCGTCTTAATACAATAATAAACATGTTAACTCTGAACCCTATTCCTGGTCCATGTTCTTTTCCTCTGAGCCGTTATAAGCACCGTCATTGGGATGTATTAAAATGGCGGTCATGGATTGGCAGAGAAACCATAGAAGACAAACAAAAAGGGTTACGCTCAGGAGACAAGATCCCATGAGGTATGGACTGACCCTGCAGCTCATTGTGGGGGGAACTCTTAAGGCATTCTAGTATCTGAATGGAAAGCCTGGTGAGATTGTGAAAATCATGACCCAAATAAGGGCCCTATTTACTAAGCACCGCTATGCCATACGCACCAGAAGACCCATTCATTGGAAGGTTTCTTATGGCCAAACAGAGCCATATTCGTTTAGCCAGGTTGTCTTGGTAGACAGACAGATATGAGGGTAAGACACAGGTTGACCGGACAATGCCAGTCTTTACAATGCCTCGCAGGGCGCATTACCTGCGTTGAGATGTGTTCGACTGCGCGCGCACAGGACGGCGTTGAATTTGGACTCGTCTGTACCCACGCGGTTCTCTCCGGCTGCGTACAGCTCCTGCACCGGACACACGTCCAGACTGTTAGCACGACCAATCAAAATATAATGACGTAGAACAGGGACGGCAACTCCAGTCCTCAAGGACCAGCAATGGGTCAGGTTTTCAGGATATCCCTGCTTCAGCAAAGGTGGCTCAATCAGTGGCGCAGTCAGAGACTAATTGAGCCACCTGCTGAAGCAGGGACTGATTGAGCCACCTTGTGCTGAAGCAGGGATATCCTGAAAACCTGACCTGTGGGTGAGGACTAGAGTTGGCCACTCCTGATACAGAGCAATAAATGGAGCTGGGTTTGGGGTGAAAGCTGGGAGTACTGCCATATTAAGTGTGACCCACAATATAAACAGTCTTGTAATTTCCTATTAAGTGAGCGTTATTATAATCAATTCTTTTTTATTTATCTTTAAAACATCAAGTATGGGGAAAACTGAAGCAATATTAAAGATGCAAACTCATGTGGCAGAAGTAGTACATCCTACAAGAGAAAGGGAAGATTTATTTTAAAAACAACATAAGATGGTTTATTTAAGAAATATGACCCCAACAAAGCTTATACTATAGTGTGCCGGGGATTGCATCTCTCGGCTTCATTACCAGCCAGTGGAAATAAGATGGGAGTGTAGGTTGTGTCAGAGAGTGACAGGGAGGGACACACATTCCCTCTCTGTGTGCAAACTCATTCATTGGTATCAAGCAGCCTGTACTAACACAAAGCCAAATTAGTGTCTACATGGCCAGTGTGGGAACAGAGATTTTATATCCCAGTATCCCGTGGGCACATTTGGGGAGAGCCGGTGAACAGTACAATGCCCTTCCCCTCAATATCCGACTAGCACCCTCTCTATCCACCTTAAAAAACACACCTGCTTAACGCAGCATACGAGTAGCTCCGTGGCTGATACTTTACATCTCATACATAACCCTTGGCCCCCTGCAGCCGCACTTACCAGAACACCTTCCTACTGTCTCTGTACGTTCTTCCTACCAACCAATTAGATTGTAAGCTCTTCGGGACAGGAACTCCTTTTCCTAAATGTTACTTTTATGTCTGAAGCCCTTCTTCCCATTATGTGTTATTTGTATTATTTGTTATTTATAAGATTGCCACGTGTATTACGACTGTGACGTCCTATGTACATTAATGGCGCTATATAAATAAATATGTACATACATGAGAAAGAAGATATGGAAAGAATATAGCTAAAATACATATTGATGTACTAAATAATTTGTCATATTGGATGTAGCATTGAGGCTCTTGTCATTTGTTGTATACATTAGGCCACAAACCCAGTAGCACTCCAAATGACAAATATAATGGGTTTGGGTTTTGAGCTTGCCAAGACTGTGTATGTCTCTATGTATGAGGAAGGTTTCTCTTCTCACCTGCACATCACGCTGGACCAGTGTCATGTCCACATTGGTGCTCTCATCTCGGTTTCCCTGTGGACACGAGACACACACACTTTTATGAAGCCTGTCCCCTTACACCTTAATCTCTCTAAACATATACGGTACAAAAAGCTTTCCCCCTAAGTCAAATGAAAGCGGGCGGTTTAAGAATCTAGCTCAGTACCACTAATTTTCTGAAACCACTTCCCCCACTGCACAGAGTATCGGGGTCTGGACACAAGGCGGCGATGAGGAGCGGCTCAGTGAGTAAGAACACTGCGTTTGATTTCCCGGCGTGAGCTCCTGGTCTCCCTGTGCCTCAGGCACCAAAAACATAGATTATAAAACCATGTGGGCAGGGACGGTGCCTGTAACATTCCTAGGTGCTGCGTACCGCGCGCTGTGCTGCGATTGTGGCGCGCTAGGCGTCCCGGTGGGAGAAAAGTGCTATATGAAATAAAGTTATTATTATTAAGATTGTATAGTGTCATCTCATTGGGTGGGACTGGCAATGCATTATGGTTTGAAGAAGTAGGGTTATAGCTACTGTATCTAGCAAAGTACATAGACAGGTTTGATCTTCGTCTCAAATCCTTTGTCAACACCTTTTGATCTTGGGCACCATAGATTTGATTATACAGGCGCAATGGATGGCGAGAGGATGGATGTACAATCTGTGTGCAGAATGTAGCAGCAGGTGATGGCTACTGTAAATATGTTGTGTCTGTGGAATGACATACTGGCACATACACATACAATGTATCGAGAGGTCTAGCTGAGAACCAAGGGCAGCGCACAGGCGTGCGTAGACACACAATATACGTGAGCAGAGAGGGGTCAGTACCTGAGCCAGTGAGATCAGCAGGCGTTGGAAGTGGCCAGAAGTGTCGCTCTTAATTGCCTGCTCCAGGGTCTTCTTAAACTCTGAGAATCACAGCCGGGTGTCACTTACAGTTTAAAACAACAGGTGGTATTCATGGGCACCATCAAACAGTTCGGGGGGGCTTGCCAACGCCCCTAAACATACACAGTGCCGAGTATGCCAGTGGCCCAGCTGTTAGTGGGAGTCCAATTTTGACACATTGGCTTGATAAATGACATTTTTGGGGCATTGAACATCAATTTGAACTATTGACCTATTCACTAAAGGCATATCGCCATCGGTAAAGCAGCGATAACAGACTTTCCAGGCGTTATCTGACGGCGATACGTTAACCCCACCAGATGCAAATGAGTAACTCCAAACTACAAACGCTATTCACTAAACTCCCATCCCTGGCGATATCGAGCCACCACAGAAAATAATATTGCCGATTTTTCTCACCTCCCCCAGGCTGGCGATAGGCCGACCCTGCCTATACAGGCATACCCCGCATTAACGTACGCAATGGGACCGGAGCATGTATGTAACACAGGCATACCCCGCATTAACGTACGCAATGGGACGGGAGCATGTATGTAACACAGGCATACCCCGCATTAACGTACGCAATGGGACGGGAGCATGTATGTAACACAGGCATACCCCGCATTAACGTACGCAATGGGACCGGAGCATGTATGTAACACAGGCATACCCCGCATTAACGTACGCAATGGGACGGGAGCATGTATGTAACACAGGCATACCCCGCATTAACGTACGCAATGGGACCGGAGCATGTATGTAACACAGGCATACCCCGCATTAACGTACGCAATGGGACGGGAGCATGTATGTAACACAGGCATACCCCGCATTAACGTACGCAATGGGACGGGAGCATGTATGTAACACAGGCATACCCCGCATTAACGTACGCAAAGGGACCGGAGCATGTATGTAACACAGGCATACCCCGCATTAACGTACGCAATGGGACCGGAGCATGTATGTAACACAGGCATACCCCGCATTAACGTACGCAATGGGACCGGAGCATGTATGTAACACAGGCATACCCCGCATTAACGTACGCAATGGGACCGGAGTGTGTATGTAACACAGGCATACCCCGCATTAATGTACGCAATGGGACCGGAGCATGTATGTAACACAGGCATACCCCGCATTAACGTACGCAATGGGACCGGAGCGTGTATGTAACACAGGCATACCCCGCATTAACGTACGCAATGGGACGGGAGCATGTATGTAACACAGGCATACCCCGCATTAATGTACGCAATGGGACCGGAGCATGTATGTAACACAGGCATACCCCGCATTAACGTACGCAATGGGACGTGAGCGTGTATGTAACACAGGCATACCCCGCATTAACGTACGCAATGGGACGGGAGCGTGTATGTAACACAGGCATACCCCGCATTAACGTACGCAATGGGACGGGAGCGTGTATGTAACACAGGCATACCCCGCATTAACGTACGCAATGGGACCGGAGCATGTATGTAACACAGGCATACCCCGCATTAACGTACGCAATGGGACGGGAGCGTGTATGTAACACAGGCATACCCCGCATTAACGTACGCAATGGGACCGGAGCATGTATGTAACACAGGCATACCCCGCATTAACGTACGCAATGGGACCGGAGCATGTATGTAACACAGGCATACCCCGCATTAACGTACGCAATGGGACCGGAGCATGTATGTAACACAGGCATACCCCGCATTAACGTACGCAATGGGACCGGAGCATGTATGTAACACAGGCATACCCCGCATTAATGTACGCAATGGGACCGGAGCATGTATGTAACACAGGCACACCCCGCATTTACGTACGCAATGGGACCGGAGCATGTATGTAACACAGGCATACCCCGCATTAACGTACGCAATGGGACCGGAGCGTGTATGTAACACAGGCATACCCCGCATTAACGTACGCAATGGGACCGGAGCATGTATGTAACACAGGCATACCCCGCATTAACGTACGCAATGGGACCGGAGCGTGTATGTAACACAGGCATACCCCGCATTAACGTACGCAACGGGACGGGAGCATGTATGTAACACAGGCATACCCCGCATTAACGTACGCAATGGGACCGGAGCATGTATGTAACACAGGCATACCCCGCATTAACGTACGCAATGGGACCAGAGCGTGTATGTAACACAGGCATACCCCGCATTAACGTACGCAACAGGACGGGAGCATGTATGTAACACAGGCTTACCCCGCATTAACGTACGCAATGGGACCGGAGCATGTATGTAACACAGGCATACCCCGCATTAACGTACGCAATGGGACTGGAGCGTGTATGTAACACAGGCATACCCCGCATTAACGTACGCAATGGGACCGGAGCATGTATGTAAAGTGAAAATGTACTTAAAGTGAAGTACCACCTTTTCCCCACTTATCGATGCATGTACTGTACTGCAATCGTCATATACGTGCATAACTGATGTAAATAACCCATTTGTAACAGGCTCTATAGTCTCCCCGCTTGCGCACAGCTTCGGTACAGGTAGGGAGCCGGTATTGCTGTTCAGGACGTGCTGACATGGGCTTGCGCGAGCTGCCGTTTGCCTACTGAGCGATATGTACTTACTCGCGAGTGTACTTAAAGTGAGTGTCCTTAAACAGGGGTATGCCTGTATATGCAATGCTCACTATATACATAGGTTGTGAATGTACCTGACCATAACTTGCCTATTAGTAGCCCAAATGGCCAGATAGTCATTGGCAACCCCTAGCTGGCCATTATAGTCTACAAAGGGATTAATATATTCCTAACACTGCCGCCCTCCCTCCCCCTTCCATACCAGAGAGAGACTAGTAAAGCCGTGCCTGCGAAATGCCTGAATAGCTCCTATGGCAAATAATCGGTTAACCCCACCTCCACAGGGGGAGTGCTTACCACCCTCCCCAGGGCACCTACCCCATTACCCACCACAGCCCCAATTTACATGAATGACTTACACCCGTTCCCCAAAGCTGGCTTGCATGGCTGTAGGCCAGGGGAGCGCAATCTTTTACTCCTGCTCTCAGCGCGCTCCCCTCCCTCCTCCTTACCATGGTTCCTGGCGCCTGGGCGCCATGACGTCATGTTGCCATAGCAATGCGACGTCATAAGAATGACGCCGTGTTGCCATGGCGACGCATCTCCAGATGCCGGCTGAACCACGGTAAGTGAGGATTACAGAGGCCTTCGTCGCTTCCCCGGCACTTAATGAAAGTGCCTTTGGGAAGCGCGCTGGGCCGCTGTAATTCCCCCGCAGTTAATCTCGCGCCCCCCCAGTTTGCGCACCGCTGCTGTAGACCATTGACGCAACACAAATTAAATTGAATGTAAAAAAAAAAAAACCACATTATCCAAATATACAATTTGATCGTTTGCATCGTCCTTTCTCCGCCACATAACGGCCTAAAGGGGAAAACCGTAGAGATAAAACAACAAGGCGTAATCCAGGGTCCGGTGGCCTGCTGCCGTAGCATTTCCGTGGCTGGCCCCTCTCTAAATGAAGGGGTATATCAGCAGTCCTCAACTCCAGTCCTCGAGACCCCCCCCAACAGGCCAGGTTTTTAAGGATATCCCAGCTTCAGCACAGGAAACTCAATCAGAGGCTCAGTCAAAGACTGAGCCACCTGTGCTGAAGCAGGGACTGATTGATCCAACTGTGCTGAAGCTGGGATATCCTTAAAACCTGACCGGTTGGGGGGCATCTAGGGGACTGGAGTGCAGAACCACTGGGGAAGGTTATAGTAGAAGTGTACAGTATATAGATACTCTATACTATTAGATGGTGCAGCATGCTGTCTTTCCTGGAGTGTTGCTTTAAAACAATATAACTTTTTCTGTGGTCTGCCTGTGACACGGTGAGGAAACGGCCACGGATCTGACGTGGAGTCCCACGGCTGCCCACTCACCTGTTTTATACACCCTGTTGATTTCTTGTATTTCTGCATTGCTGCGGGATGCCAGGATCTCAATGATACACGCTTCATCCGTGCCAGCACCCTGGGGGAACATAAAGATTGTAAGCTCTTCGGGCCAGCGATGATACCATCACTTCACATGAGCCAGTGAACTTGCGCTGGTTTGGCGCTCACCTTTATGGCGTCGTAGATTTCTTGGGCGTCGTAATGAATCGGCGCTTTCAGCATGGCGAGGATCGCCTTCTCGAAGTTTCCGGAGAGCTCGGACTTCAGATCCTTTATTAAGTCCTAATATAAACAGGAGAACCAGCTGAAAATAGCCCATTCGGGGTTAAAAATGATAAGATACTGAGATTTAAAAAAAGGAACCCACTGTTCAGTGCTTCAGTCCAAATAGCTGATTCAACCAGGGGTCCTCAACTCCAGTCCTCAAGACCCCCAAACAGGTCAGCTTTTAAGGATATCCCTGCTTCAGCACAGGTGGCTCAGTCACTGCTTCAGCACAGGTGGCTCAGTCTTTGACTGAGCCGCCTGTGCTGAAGCAGGGTTTATCCTGAAAACTTGACCTGTTGGGATGTCTTCAGGACTGGATTTAAGCACTAGACCAGGGGCGTGACATTTTCTGGGGGGGGGGGGGGGAGGGGGGGAGGTTTACAGAGGCCCAGTGCTCTTCCCCAAAGCATTTAAATAAAATGCCTGGGGTTCGCGCGCAAGGCCTCTGTATATTCCCTTACCTGATCTCCGCGGGGGTCACATGACGTTGTGACGACAGAAACCCCGGTAAGGGGGGGGGGGGGGGGGTGCAGACTAAAAAGTGTGCGCACTCCTGGATTGGACGGCGATACTTGGTTTAGTGTGAACGAGTACACTATCTTATCTGTGATTTGCCAACAGACAAACAGACAAACCCGGTTACCCAAGTATGGGCGTCATCATTCTGACTCGATTGGAATAGTAATACTTTTAACTACAGAAGAGACATGAACCGCTCTACCTTAATACGCTAAAGTACAGGTGGGTGATATAGTGAAATAATGGGGTGCATGGGGTGCATGGGGAACAGTGATACACAGACACAAAAAGTGATCAACAGATGATAAACACAAAGAAACCCCCAATTATTGTACTCAACCAAATAAAGAATAATATAGGAATGAATATCTTTAATCACAGATAATTGTAATTTATTCTTCTGAGAAGGAAGATGCCCCCCTTACTCTATACTGTATATTAAATTAACTCCCTATAGGATTGAAAATACACATTGCAAACTTTGGTAATATCCTATGCACTCTGCATACAATGTATATCGGATACAAGACTATCCCAAGCATGCAATACGAGGTCAGTAACTGAATTTACTATAACGAAGGGGATACATTGCGTATATACACATGTTTCAATACAGTCGGCATGTGTTTCTAACATGTTCAGTTAGTTACTGACATGGTAACACTCGATGGTGCATGTAACTATTTTACTCGGATTATACATACTGTATAAGGAGCATATATGAGTTATAAGTGGCGCCTGTTTATATTCTGTATCAGCTCGGGCGACTTTACAGACAAGGATACAGTGAATTATCAAGTATATCTCGAAGTATCCTATCCAACCACCTGGTTTTTTTTTTAACTTTCACTGTAAATATCTATTTGTGCGCTTAGATGAGTTATATGGTTAATAAAATTGTATTATTTTGTTTTATATAATAATACTTTAAGCAAGATTTATAATGATGAATATACTTCTAAGCAGTGGGATATTTATATGATCTTTTAGTTACTGGGCACGGTACCTGCAAAGCATTTTGTAGCTTTTATTTAAGGATACTGGCTTAGCACGATCAGTTTTTTCGCCCTATTTTATATTAGTATATGATGCTGCTCCGATCTCCGATGAGCACAGTGTTTAGTTTTCCTGCTTTAATAATTCACCAGGTACAACAAAGGAAGGTGCGCTAAATATATCGGTGCTGTGCAGAACAACAGAAACCTTTTCAACAGGAGAACACAGCCCTTTAATCCGAGGTTTCTGGCTTAGATTTGTTTAAACCCAGCAGTTAATTTGGGGCACCGTGACTGCACATAATTCCACTTGGAAGTTCCTAGCAACATATTCAGAGATCTCTGCTCTTCTGTGTATCAACCATCAAATAATCCAGAATACAGACTGCTAAGAGAAAGGAGGGGACTGGCGCACCTAGTATATAAAAGGTCAGATAAGAAAATACAACGGAGGAGAAGCGGCTCAGCGAGTAATGACACGGACTCTCTAAACAATGACATGCAAGGGTGGGAAGCAGGGGCTCCTTGTGACCTTGGGCAAGTCACCTTATCTCCTTGTGCCACAGGCATCAAATCAGAGAGTGTAAGCTCATCGGGGCAGGGACGGTGTCTGTAACAATTCTATGTGCTGCTATCATGTCATTGTGATGCGATCTGAGTCACATTGGGAGACAAGAGATATGAAATAAAATAATAATAATATGTATACTAACTGCTTTGTGCCACTGAAAGACCCCAAAATATTGCAAATTACATCACACCGTCAGCGCTGACGAAACGTTTGGTTTGAACGTGAAACGGCCATCGTATTTTCTACCAGATCCCTGGTCTAACCCCTAAGATATGATGTCATTTGCACTATTTTGGGACCGGTCGGGGGCACATGGAGATTGGTGTACATGTGTTTGGTTTACCCTTTGTATACGGCTACATTCTTACACCTTTGGATGAATAAAATGTGCATTTTTAGACACTGGTGCACCCATCCTCTCTATTCTTTGTAAAATACAGTTTGGATATACATAGTACATTTTATAAAAGCACGAAGGAGTCCCGAGCAGGTAATGTGTAAGGCGAGGATGTAATGTACCACGTCAGACCCGTCATTATATGTGAATTCTCATTATGCTAATACAGGGGGGCTCAACTCCAGTCCTCAAGCCCCCCTACAGGTCAGGTTTTCAGGATATCCCAGCTTCAGCAAAGGTGGCTCAGTCACACTCAGTCAAAGACTGAGCCACTGATTGAGCCACCTGTGCTGAAGCTGGGACTGATTGAGCCACCTGTGCTGAAGCTGAGACTGATTGAGCCACCTGTGCTGAAGCTGGGACTGATTGAGCTACCTGTGCTGAAGCAGGGACTGATTGAGCCACCTGTGGTGAAGAAGGGATATCCTGAAAACCTGACCAGTTGGGGGGGGGGGGGGCTTGAAGACCGGCATTGAGAACCCCCGCGATAATATTATGTTGACGTGGGACATACGGATTTCGCACCAAAAAGAGACGGTGAGGGATCGTTTATCTGCGCTGGGTATATAACGCCGTGGGTATATTAAGTACTTCTTGGTGTATTGCACTGTATTGACACTGAATACCCGACAAAGGGGATTAAGCCCCCGAAACTTACTTCCCAGCCGGCACCTCAATAATTACGACTACAAGGAACATTAAATCGGAGTGCTACCCGGACGGACCCCGTTATCGTTGAATATTAAAATCAGGAAGGGAGAGATCCTGTTTAAAAACAGATGTATTTTTATCATTAAAAAAACCCAGTTGTACTGAGTAATACCCAAACATCACACAAGGAACACATACCCGGACTTGGAGCTCACACTCAAAGCATTTTCTGCTCCCTGGGGTTTAGCAGCGACCTGGGTCAGTGTTGTGTGTTATACAGGACCTCCCCCCCAGGCCGGTCCCAGACTCACCTTTCCGTAGGCGGTTTTGAAGGACAGCGAGATCTGCTGCCGCTGTTTGCTGGAGCGGCTCCCCAGGCAGTCTATAATGGCCTGCTCATCCGTTCCTGGGGCACAGAGGTTCATATTATTATCAGTAACACGGTTTCATTGAACAATAGTTCATGACTATTAAGCGTTTGCGATTCAACCACTTCCCTATAAAGAGTAGAATAAAGCTACGGCGAGTCTCACACTGAGGATGCCACAATGTAAAGTGGTGCTGAGACTAAAGGAGGTAAAGTGACCAGTCTAAGGACACAAACAAACTCTCCCACGTCAAGACCAGTGGACTTACCACTCCTATTTGGGAAGGTAGCGGGGCACTGTGTGAGTTGGGTTACTATGCAGGTGCTAAACCTTTTTGCCTGTAAATATTATTGACTGCATTTTATAACACATAGCACACCCACGCTGCTTTACGCCCTGCTTCTTCTGCATTATTGTTGCCATACAAGTCAGAGCAGGGAGCAGCCGCCTCGTGGTCACCTCCTGCCCAGCTCGGCCTGGTTTAAATCCCACTGCATGTGACCTTGTGCAAATCACTATGGGCCATATTTACTAAGCAGTATTACTTCATAAGATCCCTTACGTGCTGGAAGACACCTTATCGCCTATTCACTTTTATGGGCCTTAAAGGGCCACAGCACTGCTTAATAAATATGTCCCATTCAAGTTGGGCTGTACGGAGCCTACCAGCATGGAACGTGTCTTATACAAGCACAGCGTAGGAAGTATGGCCCTTCATAGCCCTGTGACGTGACCGTGGCTACAAAGTGTCTTCCAGCATGGAAGGGGTCTAATGAAGTAACAGTGCTTCGTAAATATGGCCCTTTATCTCCCTGATACCAAAGTTAGATTGTAAGCTCTGTGGAGCAGCAACTTTTATGTGATACGTGCACAGCCCTGAGCACAGAATCAGTGCTAGATATGATAAGCAACAACACATATATATATATATATATATATATATATATATATATATATATATATATATATATATATATATATATATATATATATATATATATATATATATCACGGTCATGGGATGTATTTCTTACCAAACCCTTTCATGGCTTTCCTGAGCACTTCAGCATCCCTCAGCGGGTCGAAGTTTGGCGCTTCTCTAACGGTTCCTTGACCCTGCGGAGAAGTGTGTGTTAAAGAAGCTTCCGCTAGCTATATTCCAAAGAACTTTCCAAGCAGCAGTGCCCCCAGATCTACCCAACAACAAAAACAAGTTCCCCTCTAATATCATTGTGAGCGTGCTCTGTACCATCAGGTCATTCCTTCAATTCCCCAAAAGACTTTATGGGGTGATCTTGTTCCATGCGCGGTTTAAAAATCTACAAATCATTTATTAAAGAAAATGTAGGAAGTAATTTTTCCTCCTTAAAACACGAGTGGCATATATTGCATTGTGCGCTTTGTTCGGTCTCTCTCTGGATCAGTAGAAATATAATGTGAGTATCTCAACAAACGTATCATTTACCTTGATGAACAGATGTATTATTTCAGCCGGGGCTGCGGTGTGTTACTATGTGTATGCACAGGGAGGATGGATGCTTTTACATGTAGCGAACACACTATGAGAGGTATAACAGGAAACAGACACAAAGGACCAGGTTACGTTGCTAAGCTATACGCCACCTCACAGACAATTTACTTGGATGGGTCATATGGTGTCTTGGAGTCTAGCAGTACTTTGTAGATATAGGGCCATATTTACGAAGCCGTCTTTTGGCATAATTCATTCCTGGCACTGGAAGCACCTTAGGGACAATTCATGCCAATGAGCTGCAAGAGGTCTTCCAGCATCTGGAGTGGTCTTATGGCAGAAGACTTGTAAGCAAATATGGGCCGTAGCCCATAATGTCCCTGCATTACCTTCACAGGAGTGAAAGAGGCCATCCCTGCTGGTTGGTATGATGGCATTGAGGGATTCATAGCTGGACCGGAGGGATAACTTGGCACAGGTTGCTGGCTGGGATAAGTCATTTGAGGCTGTCCAGGTGTGTGCATGGGTGGCTGACCGGGCATTGGCTGCTGACCGGGCATTGGCTGCTGACCGGGCATTGGATGTTGGCCAGGCATTGGCTGTTGGCCAGGCATTGGCTGCTGGCCAGGCATTGGCATTGGTTGACCTGGCAGAGGTGCCCCTGGGTATCCTGGATTATATCCGGGCATTCCTTGCATTCCTGGCATTCCTGGCTGTTGGTTTCCACCCGGAGCAGGGTACATGCCATAGGAAGGGACTTGTTGCGGCTGCCCGGGCTGGGGAGCCCCATATCCACCCCCTGGAGCAGCTGGGTACCCTCCACTAGCACCTTGTTGGTACATTCCTTGAGCTGGGTTCATTCCCCCAAAACCAGCAGAGGGATAACCTGAGCCCTGCAATGAAACAGAGAATCACAGTCATTCTTTCATCTCGGTGTAATTGGGTTTTCAGAACAATAATAAGATGACTGTACATATAGGAGTATCTCACCCAGTTACAATGTAACAGAGGTCGCACTCTTTTCAACCTAATCTACTATGTCACTATATTAAAAAGTCACCTTATACTTAAAGCATCCGTCCCACCTTGATCAACCTTCTTTCTATATAAGTGGGAAGCAGGGGTCCCCAGAGCTGAACCGGGTTCACTTCAGCTCTGGAGACTCCACGCTTCAAGATATTTACAGGAGAAAGTGCCGCCGGTATTTCATGGAGGTAGAAAACCCACACACCCCATGGGATAACGGCAAGTCACGATGATTGAAGCTGTGGCTTCTTATTGGCCCACGTGATGCCGGGGATTTAGACATCCATTTTGTTTCCCCTACTCTACAGGCGGCTTGTTCCCTGGAAAGTATCTCGGTAAGCAGGGGGTCCTCAGAGCTGAAATTAACATGCTTCATCTCCGGAGACCCCCTGCTTATTACTTCTGTAAAAAACAAAGACTAGACAGAACTGCTCC
Source organism: Ascaphus truei (assembly GCF_040206685.1). NCBI lineage: Eukaryota > Metazoa > Chordata > Amphibia > Anura > Ascaphidae > Ascaphus > Ascaphus truei. The sequence goes on along the minus strand of NC_134490.1, from coordinate 6,117,302 downwards.
TTTATAGACAACTGGGTATCAAACTCCTTATACTGTGCAGAGATTTGAGGGTCAAACTATTTATTTTAAGAGCTGGAGAAAATAGTTAAAAAAGAAACTATAACATCCTATAATCATGTATTTCAACGAATTCCTATAACGCCTCCCAAACACCCCCTACCACTCCATATAACTGCCCTCAATAACTTCTCCTTAGCTCCATACACATCATTTCTCTCATACTACATCTATTGCCCTAGATGCCAATGCTCATGATAAGCTCTCTCCCTAACACCGTGTGTTACTCATATAACTGTATGCTACACACGGAAACGAGGCGGGGAAGAGGGTACACTGATACATTGATGCTAACGGTGATGTCACAATGACCCTAAGTTTCCGTTTAGCAGCCATTATTTGGAGGTTGATACCATTCAGGTTTGATTCCAACATGCTGTCCCCAGATGGGAATGGCATTGTGCCCCACTCACCATATACTGCTGTGGGTTGTATTGCTGAGAGTAATTTGACATGTTATCCAGCCCAATAGGAGGAGGGTTACCGCCAGGTACGCCCCAAGGGTTATTACCTGGAACAAGTAGAGGTAAGAGTTAACACCGCACAGAATCACCCTTACCTGAGAGCTGTGCATAAGGCACCTGTTGCTTGGTGAATAAGAGGGTGGGGTATTCCATTTGGCTTATCTCACAATCCTCGTATGTTATCTCTCATTACTCAATGAACAGAGCCAGAGGTAGAGGAAAAGATCCTTATGGGGTTTTCACCAAGGTATTTACTCAGGTACAGTTCCAGGAGATCTTTCATGCAGATTTGGGGGGATTATTCATTAAACTGCGACAGTGCCGATCATGACACTATCGCACAGAAATTTCAGCTGACCTCAAATGGGAGTTTTCATGTGATATTGCCTCCGATCGGCACTCTCAGTTGAATGAATAACCCCTTAGTGATGGATCCCCAAGTCTAGCACACGCCAACCTTTTTAAGAAATGGAATTGGAATTTTAAATTCGCCAGCTTTTGCTTTTCTCGCCTGAAAATGGAGAGTTTCGCAATCCATGCTCACACGTGGGAATACAGACATGCATATGGACAGTGGACAATCTTACCTGTGGGCACAGGTGGGAAGCCGCCCATGGGAGGATATCCAGGGTAACTCATTGCTCAGGTGGGAAGCAAAATCAATGCGGGTCCTGAAATGAGAAACCGTTTGTTACACAGGAAAATATGCTTCTGTTATCAAATAAAGTTACGCTGTCAATCCCCCCAATTCAATATAAGGAATTATAGTTCATTAAGGGCAACAGACACAATCAGAGATAGGAAAGGAAATCCCTGCCCTGGAGAGCTTACAATCTAAGTGCTGTAGAGAACAGGATAGGAGAGATATGGTATATAGATTTAGACCAGGGGCGGGCAACTCCAGTCCTCAAGGGCCACCAACAGGTCAGGTTTTCAGGATATCCCTGCTTCAGCACAGGCGGCTCAATCTGTGGCTCAGGCAACGACTGTGCTGATACGGGGATATCCTGAAAACCTGACCTGTTGATGGCCCTTTAGGACTGGCGTTGGCCATCCCCGATTTACCCCTTTCTACACCAGGCCCGGGGCAACTGTCACAACTTTCCCCCTCGGGGCTATGAAACCGGTGCAAAAAAGTTGCATCAGGTTTATCAAAGAAAGGGAACGTTCCGGGGATAAATCTTGATCTTTTGCATGTGCTTTGTTCCAGTTTTACAGACTAAGAAAAAAAACAAAAACAAAAAAAACTTAATGAAGTGTGAAAGTCGTTAACAATTGTAAATGGCCACTGAATTGGCTAACTAGTAAGAGCCAATAATGGCCATCACACATTAGAAAATAACTCCATTTATTGTTGCATTTACTTTCACACAACAGGGATAATGTATCACGGTTTCCCCACGGCAAAACTGGGGCATTAATCAGTGGAGAACAAAGTCCAAAAATAGTCTCCTCCGAACCCAGCGTTATTTATTTAACCTTTTAATCCCCGTGGAATATCTTCTAAAGATTCCGGAAAGCAAGTTAAAAAACAAAAATGTAACGAATGTGAATGTACGTTTAATCCCTTCGGAGCTGGGTCTGCAACACACCGCAAAATAATGTCTGGTCGCCCAACTCCTGCAGTGCAGTGACTACGCACAAGAAGAAGTTGGGAGTTTTCCTTGGCATAAAGCGTGGCGTCAGGACGCAGCTGTCGCTACACGACGTGTGTTTGCAAGAACTAAAAGCGCACACAGAACGCCGCGTATTCCCAGCGCAGGTCTGTTATAAACAAGTCACGTGCAGCCTCAGGGAGAAGAATATCTGGCGAGAGATCCGTGTGGAAATACCCACAGCAGCTGCCTCGGAAACACGCCCACAGCTCTGCAAACATAGATATACTTCGCACGGTGACTGATGCCATGTGATATATACAGGCTGCTCATTATTAAAGCTGCAGTTCAGTCTTTTTTTTTTTTTTTTTACTTCAATAGTTTCATGTGGGCAATCTCTAATTACCTAAAGAACTGCATAGCTGCCGGTCAATTCGTTCTCCGTCTATTGATCGGCAAAGTTTGGCGACATCTTTAAATATGGGGAATGTAAATCGTTGCTATAGGAACAAGCATGCTTGTTAAAATAGAATACAAGAAAATTGGTCTTTCAAAGTTGTTTTTTTTTTAAAACAGAAAATGCTAAAAGTTTTTTTTCTTACTACAGAACTGATTTATTAAAAAAAAACACACATGCAGGATATTGCCTGAACTGCAGCTTTAATATAAGAACAGTATATTGCTCAGAAATAATGTTGTTTTAAACCAGTTAGAACCACATCTGTATATGACATGGTGGCAATTGCTGTGGTGTATTATCGCCCGATTAGAAAGGCTCGGGGGCCTGTAACATACTATATCATTATATTCAATGTAAGATTCTTTATTACTTAAGTAATAACCCCCCAAGAACAAGGTGCGCCCCAGCAGTATAAATCCCAGCTGCTGGAACTGAATTTACCACATACGGCTCATACCAGATGTACCTATGAGCCCACACATCCCAGTGGCTTGAATCATTTAGTCCAGGGGGTTCTCATCTCCAGTCCTCAAAACCCTCCAACAGGTCAGGTTTTTGGCCGGTGAGCTAGGAGGTTGCCTTTGGCCCCGTACCTTCGAGGGGCCCCGCGCTCTCTCCTCCCTGCACTTGGATCCACATTCTGCCTGACAGGAGACGGGAGCTGGGGAATCCCCGAAACAGCGCAGGACCGCACAGCTGCTGAGCCCTGAGGTAGGGATGGGGGGGATGGGGGAGGTGCGTGCGTGTGCGCAAGCGCATGGGGGTGGGTCTTGCCTTAGGCTGCGGGCATGGTCAGCGCATAGGCGCTGACCGGCGCTCACGCTTGGCAGTGAGCCCCCGCAGCCGCAATGAGAGCGGATTTAGCAGGGGCTCGCGCACGCTTCCGCAGGCGTGCGGAAGCGTAGCGACAATTTTTTTTTTAGTTTAAGCGCTCACAGGAGCACATGGCCGGTCACGTGACCGGTTCGCCCAATGAGGGCGAACCAGCTCCGTGACGTCACTGGTCCGCCCCCCGACGGCACGCGAACTAAGGCCAGGGAAATCACCCGCTTTCCCTCAGCCTCTGCGCGCCTCCGCACGGCTGAAGTCTCTATGGACGCAGCCTTATGCGGAGCGGCCTTCCTTCTGCAGCGTTGAATCGTCATGGTGACGTGTTGCCATAACAACCTGATGTCACGTTACGTCATGATGTCATGATGCTGCAGGAGGAGGGTCCCTGCTGCCGGCATGCCGCCTTCAGCCCCGCCCCAGCCTGTTTCAGCACAGGTGGCGCAAATAGTGGCCGTCTTCGAATGCACCACTCGTGCTGAAGCAGGGGTAACCTTAAAACCTGACCTGTTGGGGACAGGAGTTGAGAACCCCTGACCTAATGTTTGTGCTCTGCCGCTTCTTCCCAACATCTCAGGGTTTGTGAATATACTAGCGCTTTATCCCACACACGCAGGGTAACACCCGCAGAGCTGTACCTGCAACTCCAACAAACCCTCACCCCCTCCTGCAATCCGAAATATTTCTATCGCTCAGCAGGATCAGCCGGGGACAAAGAAATTCAACTGCAGGAAGGGGTCAAAGAGTGTCAGGAAACCAGTTTTATTTTTATTTTTTTTATTTTTAAAAGACCTGTTTCTTAAAAGCCAAAAGTACATAATTATGGGTAACGAGGAACAATCATTTGTCTAATTTGAGTGGATGCCCCTATGAGGCGGGGGATATGGAAAATGTGTCAGCAGTGGCGTTTCATTGCAAGAACATAGGGACACACAGATACATACAGAGTCCAAGGTTCTGTACCTCTGCACGTAAAGATAGTAGAGGATTTAATATCCTCAATGATGGTGTAACATATTGAAATGTTTTATCTGCAGGAAGTCATTTATATAGGATGTAAACAGGCAGGCAAAGGAAAGTTGGTGCAACTTGATAAAGAGCGCGTCGCTTTGAAACGCGTTGGTGGGAGCCCTTGTGCTCGTTTTTTGTAGCCGATGCTCTGATCCATTAAATGTTTTTATTTATGGGACGCACTCTCTTGCAGTTTTTTCTTCTTTTTTTCTACTTTTCGTAGTGGCGCTCCAACTTCCCTTTGCCTGCCTGGACTTCGTGGAGAAACGGAAGCACACACCTGTGGAGGAATATCACACAGAGAAGACCATACCGATGTGAGTTACATTACTCTTGTACACCCTCTTATTTGTCCACATTGATACATATATGTCTGGACACTATCCACTGGGAGTTGTTACTATTCCAGAAGTGGAACGCCATCCAGCTATTCGATTAACGGTGATAGTGGTGTAGTCATTATTTGACCACAGGTCTATACATTCATGTGTGATACTCCAAGGATTTGCACAGTGGATATTCATTGTACTCATTATGTGCTTATATAAGCTACTGATCTTTTTTTCTCTTTATATTGGATCTGGCATTATCTCTGCTATCTCCTGCTCCCGCACGCAAGAAGATTTTAGTGATCTCTAAAAGGGGAACAATTTATTGTAGTAGTAAATATTTATATGTACATTGCTGAATAAACGACAATAGAATACATTGAAAGGAGCAGTGCATGCAATATGCCACTGTGTGTTTTTTTAATTTAAATAAATCAGTTCTGTAGTATTAGATAATACTTGCTACATTTTTTTGTCAATTGAATGACATTTTTAAAGAGTTTTAACATACGGATAATCCTTTGATTTCTATAGCAGGTTGTAGCACACGTCCCCAGCAGGGCAAGATATTTGCCACACTTTCCTGTTGTGATCCTTTGTTGCCAATGATCCCAGCAGTTTGAGCTGCAAACTGTAACAATAGATAACGTTACCTTAGTGATACAAGAATACATTGTAGCTGCTGAGTTACACTGACTGAAGGATTGATTGAAACTGAAAGGCGGCCATTTAGTGAACCCTGGGAAGCAGGATCTTTCCGGATCGATCGGAAGCTTAGGTAATTTGTTTATTTAATAAAGGTAAATCAAATGCAGCATATGTTAAAGCAACATTTTTTTTTTTTTAAAGTGCTGCTTGGATTTCCTCTTTAAAATGGGCAATTAATAATGATCACAAACAAATAACATCCCTGTTTAGCAAACCGTCCTTTATATTACAGCACCAGATATATGCAGGTTTAAGTTTGAGCGTGGTAAGAAAGGCGGACATTTCTCTCACAGTAAATAGTGCGTTTGCTGCCTAATGATAAACAATTAAGTGCATTACATGTTGTGAAAGAAAGAATATTAAAATAGTTATTGTTTACAGTACAAGGTGCACAACCCTTCCTCATTTGGGAAGATTAACTTTTTGTTTATCTAGTTTAGCAGATAAGACCGATGTCTGCATCAAACCCTTCCGGAATAACAAATCCTAGCTCTTCTCTCTCTTTCCATATTATTCATTTAGTTTGGTGGGGACGCCTCACTTTTACATTCATTGTGAAATCCTCCAGTAAATTTGGAAGATGGAGAAATATTGACGTGAAATAAATGGTTTTATTCATGCCTAAAGACAGCGGCACATTCTGAGAGCATCTATAGTTCAATCCTAATAACTGCACCGCTGGAATCTGCGCAGCATTTATTCATCATGTCGCATAAGCCACAGTGTTATGTTGGCGCCAAGCGCTAAATCTGAAAAAGGCCCTGTACGTATCTCCGACAATAAAACGCGTGTTACGTACAGTCCGGGAGGGAATATACGTCCGGCGGCTTTTACTATTCTGCACCTCCCAGCTGTGGCCCGTAATCCATATGCAGTGAAGACTTCTGCTCTGTGCTGGGGAAGAGGTCAGCTCAGTGTAAATTAATGGGACTCAAATCCTCTCCACCCCGGGGAAGTGGCTTCACAGCGTATTGAATAGTGGAGACATGATGCGCAGAATCACAGGACGGAAACCACACGGATGACCAGTTAGGATGAGTGACTCAAGTCTTACTGCTCACTGATCTATCCGTTCTGCAACGTAAGGGGGTCGTTTGGATCCCATCAGGAGTGGAGTTGTGACACTTCTGCGTGAGTCAGAATGGACCTTTGTCTTTTTTCAACCTCATCTACTATGTAACTATGAGTCACAAGGACAAGATTTACAGCGGCTATAACCAGCAATGGAAACAGAACCCACTCCCTTATTATCACAGAAAAGATGCAAATACTCCAGATTCCATGTACCGTCTCCCTCAGGCGCCTCCTCGCCCCTTCCAACGTGTGTAGCATTTTATTTATGTAGTGCTAACCGTATACGCAGTGCTTTACAACATTACATTAGCAGGTAAATAATGCACATTACAAGCAATGGGGATAAGTGCAGCAGGTAAATAACAACATAAGGCTGAAGGAGACCCTGCCCCGAAGAGCTTACAATCACAATATGATGTAGGACCCCCGAGCATCATGCAACGTTTACACTGCAGGGAACAAGATTGTGGATCTGAAGACCAGGGGAAAACGTTAGGCCGATGAATGAAAACCTTAGCCATGGGGTTCTTAATCAGGGGTGATTTCACCCCCAGAGGGTGGTTGAAGGGGGTCGGGGGGTGATTGAAGGGGGTCCAGGCAGGGCCGCTTTATACATTAGGCCGACTAGGCACAGTGCCGAGGGCCTACGAACCTTTCAGGGCCTACAATATTTCACTACAAATACCTAAACAAAACAAAAAAAAATCACAAAATAAGAGAAAACAGCAAATTTTAATTTAAAATGCCTTTGAAGTATCGATACCTTTAAATATCGAAACAGAAGTATCGATGCCAAATATCGCTAGTATCGAAAGAAACAAGCAAACGATGAAATTAGCATAAAAATGTGTAAAAATATTGGACACACAGGCCTCTAGAAATAAAAGTGCCTAGGCCTACGAAGGCCTTAAAACGGCCCTGGGTTCAGGGGGCGATTGAGAAGGCGCTGGGCTTTATTTGCAAAATTTTACTACTTTTAGTCTTTTAAAATAACACGTGGCTGATACATCGTGTGAAAACTTCTTTATCTCCCGCCACATAAAAGCGTGGTCGATAGGGATCCACACATTCTTTTCCATGTGTGTTCGTTACACGTACTTACTAAAAAGAGAGAGCCCTATACTACACGTTTCAGTCGAACTACTGGCGCGGTATTTGTATGGGGCGATTGGGGACCTTGAAGGTCCCTTTGGGGTGATTAAGGTACAAAAAGGTTAAGAACCCCTGCCGTAGTCAATCATGAAAACAAAGTACGCAAATGGATCCAGTGGTTCTGCCATGAAATTGCTGGATTTTATGGGGGTCATTTATGGAAAGTCTCGACTGCAAAACTGGGGCAAAAAAATGCACCAAATTTACTACAGAAAAACATTCCCAATGAAAAGAATGGGGTTTCCTTTGTTAAATGGGACGTGGCACAGTCCCACTGGATTTGGTCCGGTTTAGCAGCCAGGAGACTTTAATAAAATAACCCCCTAAAGTTCTCTTCTAATCTTGAAACTGGAAGAATGAACAGGAACATACTACGCAGCAAAGCACTCTCTCTTCCCCCACAATGGGGTCACCTGCAATCACGGAAACACAAGGGCCAGGAAAACAGGAGCTTGGCCGCTGTCACCGAGCGTGTTCCACCGCTGCCCCAGAGCATGCAGGGAAATGAACCTGGGAGCGATCCCGAGCGCAGGTAGGCTGATCCCGGGCAGCAGAGTGGGCCATATTTACTAAGCACTGCTACACCCCACAGTGCTGGAAGACACCCTGCAGTCAAATCCCGTGCAGAAGCCATGAGGTGTCTCCTGGTGCTGTGTGCAGAAGCACTGCGTGGTATGCATGGTGTTTCTGGCTCTTCTGGCAGTGAAGGGGTTAAAGGTGTAATCTCAAATAAGACCACGGTGCACTAACGAGGAGGCTGATTAGGTTAAAACCTGGTTAAATACTTAACAAACCCAGTATATTTAAATTAATTTTGGAGAGCTGGAAATTTCCCTTTACTTTGATTGACAGAGGGGACATTTAATCCTGTTTCTTCCATCAATCAGATGTGTTCACGTCCCTCTCTCTCTGAGCCACAGGTCAGGGGTCAAGAACGGGGTAACAGGACAGGGGACAAGAACGGAGTAACAGGACAGGGGACAAGAACGGGTTAACAGGACAGGGGACAAGAACGGGGTAACAGGACAGGGGACAAGAACGGGGTAACAGGACAGGGGACAAGAACGGGGTAACAGGACAGCAAAACGTAACTTTACATTACAGGACATACGTGAAAACGAGAGGTAACGCTCAATGTATTATTACCTGGGAAAGCAGGTAATAATAATAATAATAATAATAATAACGTTAACATTCAGAAACATGTGTAAAAGAACCTAATAATTATGCGTGCGAGAGGTTTTGGCGGCGTCAGTCCCCTGGTATCACATACCAAACATACCACGCCTATTATTAGAACATGGTGTTAGTGCATGGGGTGGTTCTTTAACCCCTTCACTGCCACCGGGGCTTGCAATCATTACTCTGGGGTCTTTGGGCTTTTCAGCAGATGGATCTTCTCATTGTGGAACAATAGCCAGGGGTGGGCAACTGCAGTCCTCAAGGGCCACTAACCGGCCAGGTCTTCATAATTCCCTGCTTCAGCACAAGTGGCTCCTGTTGCGCCCCCTGTGCTGAAGCAGGGATATCCTGAAAACCTGACATGTTGGTCGCCTTTAAGGCTTGGGACAAGACCCATCATATCCCACTGTCTATATATGTTATAGTTTTGTAGCCATTTTGTTGACACTTATTAACGGCAGCCAGGTAACAGGAATCCTTTTGTGGCAACAATGCAATTCAAAAGCTGCGCCAGGTAATACCCTAAATACCCGTGCAAAGGGAGCAGGGTGCCCAGTACCTGGTTGCATTAGCTCCTTCACTTCCCTGGCAGTGAGCAGCAGCATTGTTGGCCCTTGAGCTAGCGCACGGGGTTAATCAGATGGGGTTGTGGGTAAGTAGCCACAAGATCACACGTCATTCAGGGATAAACGAGGAAGTGTTTCTAATGTGAAACGTAAACAAAACCGGAAGATTGGATCACGAGCCCAAGAAAAATACTGGGGCCTGTTACCCCCGCGCAGAAATACAGGGTTTCACGCACGGCGCCATTTGTTGCTCACAATTGCACCGTATGTCCTAAAGTTGTGGCTCCAGGTTCCTACATCAGGTGCAGATTTTGATGCAGCAAACTTAACGCCATCTCGGAGCTGGTTGGTCTTTTGATGCAGATTGAAAGGAGACGTGCTGCACACAGGTGCACAATGTGAGAACTCGCTATAATCTGGGCGTCTTGTAACGCCCCCTAACTCCTCCCACTGACACGCCCCAAATCACAAGCTGACTCACACAGCGCAGAAACTGAAGCGTCATTCATACACTGACGCAACACAAAAATTAACACCAGTTTGCTGCACAATTGCTTTTGTGCCTTAGTGTGTGCACTGATACACACCGTCAGCTCCTGTTCTGTGCTAATCACTCGTTCCCTTAGTAAGACGAGGTGTGGGGCGGTATTCACCAGCGCGACAGAATTAAGCTGCTACCTGGAGGGGGAGGAGAAAAGCTTCTACACCTGGCTGCAATATCCCTCCCGCACACACACACACACACACACACGACTGGCTCTCCAAAGTATATTAGGTGAAATGTATTCTGTACGGTAAGACCTCCATTAGAGCCATGGTAAAAGCTTCGTTGGGAACCGAAATGTAGAGAATTCATTTCACACAACATACATTGGAGAGCCTGTCCTGTTTTCCTATATTTTTGTGCTACTTTGCAGACACTTGGACGGATTGCACGCCGGACGATCTACTTCTACAAATCACATGAGTTCCCAGTCTCTGGAATACGTATCAGGAACAGGGCACACCCAAAACAGAATATGAAATAAAGGTAGAGGGAGTGTGCATACCATCCAAAAAAGGAAAACAGGACAGGCACTCCTATACTCAAAAAAATTGAAAATGTATTGAGTCAAGGTTTTGGTCCTTTCTCAAGATATATATATATTTGCATGTAATTTCTCAGAATCCCTTGCTGCAGTGGGAGCACTGTATGCTAGGTGATAATGGTGAAAGGCGGGGTTGCAGACCTGTCTAAGACATGTGAATGTGCTCACACGTGATATTTTTTATTGGAGATATATGGAGATATATATATATATATATATCTTTTGAGGACTCAAGTATATTTTGTCGGCTACCACTGCTTTAGTATACAGACCCCAGTGTGTATATTAAGGCAGAATGGGTTACTACAAATTTCCTGATGGCTTTCAAAGTGTAAATAAAAAACCCTCAACTTATATGATTACACAATATAATGATGCGTGCGATAACATTTCCTGGTTCATTCTTTCTATTATCGTCATTGTTTTATGATAATAAAGTATCAGTCGTCTAAATTTAGCATAGGTTGAACTTTATTCAACCTTATATACATGGTTACATAGTCATCTACTATGTAACTGTGTAACTGTGTAACTGTGTAACTGTGTAACTGTGTAACTGTGTAACTGTGTAACTGTGTAACTGTGTAACTGTATTAATGCTGCTGGAATAAATAGGCTCTGTAGGTTTGGTGAAGGTCACAGACTCTGATGTTTTATGAACACATGGCAATTTCATCCTGAATACGCGGCTACTCTCCGTCTAACACAAAGTATCACCTATATACCAGCAGGCGGACCAACAAGTGAAGATGGTAACGCAACGAGGCACCCATATCCTGCTGCTAATGTTCCTTACACCGGACATTGACACAGCTTTTTAATTGAATTATTGCCACAACAGCCGTTAGTGTTGCAAAACAATAATATGCACAGTATGGCTACAGTTACAATCCTCATGTGATGTAATACTGCACTCATTAGCACTCACTCACTCAGCACTCACTCATTAGCACTCACTCATTAGCACTCACTCATTAGCACTCACTCATTAGCACTCACTCATTAGCACTCACTCACTCAGCACTCAAACGGCAGAAACCAAATGTCCTGAGCCGGGCGAGCGGGTGTGAGCCGCAGACTTTCACTGTATGACAGGGGTACAGTTAGCCATACCGTTTCACTTGGGTACCCATGTATACTGCAACGCAGTGCAGGGGGGAGAGCAAGACACCGAGCATATATAGTGTATATAGCAAAGTATTAAATACTGACGCAATAGAGAGAGTGATCAGAGACTTACACTGTAATGAATACAGAATCAAAGCTCTGTGAAATCCAAGGCAGTAAAAGCAGCGATGGAATTAAGGAAGGAGATTTACCACCGAAAAACAGGCATATATATATATACATACATACATACATACATACTCGGGAGAACAAGCGCCTATTGATATACTTACACACACACACACACCGAAACAGACACACACACACACACACACACCGAAACAGACACACACACACACACCAACGCAGACATACACACACCTACCAGAGGGGATACACATACAGACACACACACACAGAGGTAAGCGCACATACTGACTCACACGGTATATACGAGCAGGAAACCCACAGGGCCCATAAAGGAGACTAGGCAATACATGAAGGAGAAACGGGCAACATTGGAAGATCCATTAACATCTTCATTGCCAAAAACTCTGACAACCTGTGCACAGGATGCTTACTGCCCCTAGTAACTCCCTACTCTGCATGTACCTCCGTGTGTATGTCATCTACCTGTGTGGGTATGCCATGATGTACCTCCGTGTGCATGCAACAAAACTCTGTGTGCAGGCCACGATGTACCTCCGTGTGCATGCAACAAAACTCCGTGTGCGTGCCATGATGTACCTCTGTGTGCATGCAACAAAACTCCGTGTGCAGGCCATGATGTACCTCCATGTGTATGTCATATACCTGTGTGCGTGCCATGATGTACCTCCATGTGTATGTCATATACCTGTGTGCGTGCCATGATGTACCTCCATGTGTATGTCATATACCTGTGTGCGTGCCACGATGTACCTCCGTGTGTATGTCATATACCTGTGTGCGTGCCACAATGTACCTCCGTGTGTATGTCATATACCTGTGTGTGTGCCATGATGTACCTCCGTGTGTATGTCATATACCTGTGTGTGTGCCATGATGTACCTCCATGTGTATGTCATGTGTGCGTGCCATGATGTACCTCCATGTGTATGTCATGTACCTGTGTGTGTGCCATGATGTACCTCCATGTGTATGTCATATACCTGTGTGTGTGCCATGATGTACCTCCATGTGTATGTCATATACCTGTGTGCGTGCCATGATGTACCTCCGTGTGCATGTCATGTACCTGTGTGTGTGCCATGATATACCTCCATGTGCATGTCATATACCTCCATGTGTATGTCATATACCTGTGTGCGGGCCATGATGTACCTCCATGTGCATGTCATATACCTGTGTGTGTGCCATGATGTACCTCCATGTGCATGTCATATACCTGTGTGCGTGCCATGATGTACCTCCGTGTGTATGTCATATACCTGTGTGCGTGCCATGATGTACCTCCATGTGTATGTCATATACCTGTGTGCGTGCCATGATGTACCTCCATGTGTATGTCATGTGTGCGGGCCACGATGTACCTCCGTGTGTATGTCATATACCTGTGTGCGTGCCATGATGTACTTCCGTGTGTATGTCATATACCTGCGGGCATGCCATGATGTACCGCCATGTGTATGTCATATACCTGCGTGCGTGCCATGATGTACCGCCATGTGTATGTCATATACCTGTGTGCATGCCACGATGTACCTCCGTGTGTATGTCATATACCTGTGTGCGTGCCATGATGTACCTCCGTGTGTATGTCATATACCTGTGTGCATGCCACGATGTACATCCATGTGTATGTCATATACCTGTGTGCGTGCCATGATGTACCGCCATGTGTATGTCATATACCTGTGTGCGTGCCATGATGTACCTCCGTGTGCATGTCATATACCTGTGTGCGTGCCATGATGTACCGCCATGTGTATGTCATATACCTGTGTGCGTGCCATGATGTACCTCCGTGTGCATGTCATATACCTGTGTGCGTGCCATGATGTATCTCCATGTGCATGTCATATACCTGTGTGCGTGCCATGATGTACCTCCATGTGCATGTCATATACCTGTGTGCATGCCACGATGTACCTCCATGTGTATGTCATATACCTGTGTGCGTGCCATGATGTACCTCCGTGTGTATGTCATATACCTGTGTGCGTGCCATGATGTACCTCCGTGTGTATGTCATGTACCTGTGTGCGTGCCACGATGTACCTCCATGTGTATGTCATATACCTGTGTGCGTGCCATGATGTACCTCCGTGTGTATGTCATATACCTGTGTGCATGCCACGATGTACCTCCATGTGTATGTCATATACCTGTGTGCGTGCCATGATGTACCTCCGTGTGTATGTCATATACCTGTGTGCGTGCCATGATGTACCTCCATGTGCATGTCATATACCTGTGTGCGTGCCACGATGTACCTCCGTGTGTATGTCATATACCTGTGTGCGTGCTATGATGTACCTCCGTGTGTATGTCATATACCTGTGTGCATGCCACGATGTACCGCCATGTGTATGTCATATACCTGTGTGCGTGCTATGATGTACCTCCGTGTGTATGTCATATACCTGTGTGCGTGCCATGATGTACCTCCGTGTGCGTGCCATGATGTACCTCCGTGTGCATGTCATATACCTGTGTGCGTGCCACGATGTACCTCCATGTGTATGTCATATACCTGTGTGCGTGCCACGATGTACCTCCGTGTGTATGTCATATATCTGTGTGCGTGCCATGATGTACCTCCGTGTGTATGTCATATACCTGTGTGCGTGCCACGATGTACCTCCATGTGTATGTCATATACCTGTGTGCGTGCCACGATGTACCTCCGTGTGTATGTCATATACCTGTGTGCGTGCCATGATGTACCTCCGTGTGTATGTCATATACCTGTGAGCATGCCACGATGTACCTCCGTGTGTATGTCATATACCTGTGTGCGTGCCATGATGTACCTCCATGTGTATGTCATATACCTGTGTGCGTGCCATGATGTACCTCCGTGGGCATGTCATATACCTGTGTGCGTGCCATGATGTACCTCCATGTGTATGTCATATACCTGTGTGCGTGCCATGCAAAACAGAAACAGGGAGACCTTTACTGAAATTAATGCCCAGCCACACACAAATGTTTATAAATAAGAAAGCAGCAGTACTGGTATTATTATTATTATTATTATTACTGCACTAGGACATTGCCTTGGAAGTATGGTACACTTGGCAGCCAGTGTCTTTCTATGAGTAATCTCATTTGAAATGTATTTTCCTTCCCTGACCCTATGTATATGAAGACGCAGTATTTATAACTGCCCAGATCCTCCCTCCCCGTGCTTGGCTCACACTGATAACGTAGCGAGGGGAGAGTCGGCGTGAGGGGAGAGTGGCGCGAGGGGAGAGTCGGCGCGAGGGGAGAGTCGGCGCGAGGGGAGAGTCGGCGCGAGGGGAGAGTCGGCACGAGGGGAGAGTCGGCGCGAGGGGAGTATCGCGCTCGGCGGTTACAAAGAACATATTCCTTTCAGCTCACGTTCTTAACACAATGATAAATCAGCAAAGGCCCCAAACGCAACAACTCACCCCAATAAATGCAACGGAAAGGAGAAGTCCCGCCGCCAGGTTTTTTGGTCTCCCCTTTTTCTTACATAGTTAGGAAGCAGGGGTTCCTTGGTGCTAAACGCAGTAATTTCAACTCCGAGGGCCCACTAATGTGTGTGTATGTATATACATATACATATACATATACACGATACCGTTCACACGGGAATCAGCAGACAGCACTCTTCTACTTAAGATACTGTATGTAGAAAATATATATTGTAGAAAAGACACAAATCACCAATGTTTTGGACCCACAAACGGGACCTTCCTCAGGGTAGGCACAGGAGAGGGCTGTTTATCTACTTATTATGGGACATGCACCTACCCTATTGTGCTTCATTGGAGTGCTGGCTGTTTATCTATATATCCTGCTTTCCAGGGTTCACTAAATGGCTGCCTTTCAGTTTCAATCAATCCTTCAGTAAGTGTAACTCAGCAGCTACAATGTATTCTTATATTACTAAGGTGACATTATCTATTGTTACAGTTTGCAGCTCAAACTGCTGGGAACCTTTGCAACAAATGATCCCAAACAGGAAAGTATTGTAATATCTTGCACTGGTTGGGAGGTGGGCTAAACCTGCTAAAGAAATGAACGGATGCTCAGACTATTAAAACTCATTAAAAGTGGCATTGAGATATGCAAGATATTGCTTGGATTGTTTCTTTTAAGCAGAAGTCCAAGCTGCCGTTTCTTTACTTTATTTTCCCCCCTTTAATATGCGCATCAACGCAATCCACACAATAAGTCATTAGCTAAGTTGCCGATTCACCCGTTCTCCTAAGATTGACCGTCAAAGATTCATCTTGGGGGTTCACTAAATGGCTTGTCAGTGCAGTAGAAGAGGACCAAAGATGCAAAGTTCTGTGGTGGAAGATCATGTGACCAGGTAGCCACGAGATACAATTGGTGCACTGCTAGAGAGAGGGCAGGGCTCACATAGGGATGTGCCAGAGCCTGTTTCCGAAGAGGAAGGGGATGTGACTTTGTAAATGTTTGCTATAGAAACAAAAAATTCCTTGTTACATTATAATACATAAAAAATGTCATTTAGAGTTGTTTAAAAAAATGCTACAAGTATTTTCTCACAGTACAGAACGGATATTTTTTTTGTTTTTTTAAACACACGTAGGATATTGCTTGGTCTGCAGCTTTAAAGCACGGGGAAGATATCTTCACAGCACATTGAATAGAGTAGAGGTGGTCAACTCCAGTCCTCATGGGCCACTAACAGGTCAGTTTTTAAGGATATCCCTGCTTCAGCACAGCTGACTCAATCATTGACTGAGCCACCTGTGCTGAAGCAGGGATATCCTGAAAACCTGACCTGTTGGTGGCCCTTGAGGACTGGAGTTGGCCGCCCCTGGGATAGAGTGTTAAGACAGCTAACCTGACCACTGCTATTTATCATCTTATTTATGACAGAATTATGTGTTAACTTTATAAACACATGGTAATATCAGTAATATGAGTAATCTTATACTATATTAGTGAAAGCACTGTATGTTTGCCTGCCTGCCTGCCTGCATGCATGCCTGCCTGCTGGATGTCCGGTGTCCCTAGCGGCAATCTCATTGGTCCCTTGGCCCGCCCGCCCCCGCACACCTCTCATTGGCCTCACACACTCACACAACCCCCTTGGCCCGCCCCCCACACCTCTCATTGGCCTGAGGCGGAGTGACGGGCCAAAGGTCCAAAAAAATAAATAAAACACACACACACACACACACACACACACACACACACACACACACACACACACACACACACACACACACACACACACACCTCTCTCTCCCCTCTCCAAATCACCTCTTCCCCCTCCCCAGCGGCATCATCTCTTCCCCCTCCCCAGCGGCATCACCTCTTCCCCCTCCCCAGCGGCATCACCTCTTCCCCCTCCCCAGCGGCATCACCTCTTCCCCCTCCCCAGCGGCATCACCTCTTCCCCCTCCCCAGCGGCATCACCTCTTCCCCCTCCCCAGCGGCATCACCTCTTCCCCCTCCCCAGCGGCATCACCTCTTCCCCCTCCCCAGCGGCATCACCTCTCCCCCCTCACCGCTCCAAATCACCTCTCCCCGCTCCAAATCACCTCTCCCCGCTCCAAATCACCTCTCCCCCCTCCCCGCTCCAAATCACCTCGCTTCCCGCAGCTGCCACGCGGCGCGTAAGATGGCGGACCCCCTTCCTCCCTCGCGGCGCCGAGTCAGACGGTGGCGGCGCCCGGAAGTACAGGTAGGTGTCGCTCCCCACCTCCGGCGCCAAACGGAACTGAGAAAGGGCGCATCAACTGAGGTGTGTGTGTGTGTGTGTGTGTGTCACTGTCCACTGCCCCCCCCTCCTATCCACTGCCCCCCCCTCCTGTCCACTGCCCCCCCCTCCTGTCCACTGCCCCCCCCTCCTGTCCACTGCGTCCCCCCTCCTGTCCCCCCTCCTGTCCACTGCCCCCCCCCTCCTGTCCACTGCCCCCCCCCCTCCTGTCCACTGCCCCCCCCTCCTGTCCACTGCCCCCCCCTCCTGTCCACTGCCCCCCCTCCTGTCCACTGCCCCCCCCTCCTGTCCACTGCCCCCTCCCTCCTGTCCACTGCCCCCTCCCTCCTGTCCACTGCCCCCTCCCTCCTGTCCACTGCCCCCTCCCTCCTGTCCACTGCCCCCCCTCCTGTCCACTGCCCCCCCCCCTCCTGTCCACTGCCCCCCCCCCTCCTCCTGTCCACTGCCCCTCCCCCCTCCTGTCCACTGCCCCCCCCCCCTCCTGTCCACTGCCCCCCCCCCCTCCTGTCCACTGCCCCCCCCCCCTCCTGTCCACTGCCCCCCCCCCCTCCTGTCCACTGCCCCCCCCCCTCCTGTCCACTGCCCCCCCCCCCTCCTGTCCACTGCCCCCCCCCCCTCCACTGCCCCCCCCCCCCCTCCACTGCCCCCCCCCCCTCCTGTCCACTGCCCCCCCCCCTCCTGTCCACTGCCCCCCCCCCTCCTGTCCACTGCCCCCCCCCCCTCCACTGCCCCCCCCCCCTCCTGTCCACTGCCCCCCCCCCTCCTGTCCACTGCCCCCCCCCCTCCTGTCCACTGCCCCCCCCCCCTCCTGTCCACTGCCCCCCCCCTCCTGTCCACTGCCCCCCCCTCCTGTCCACTGCCCCCCCCCCCCTCCTGTCCACTGCCCCCCCCCCTCCTGTCCACTGCCCCCTCCCTCCTGTCCACTGCCCCCCCCTCCTGTCCACTGCCCCCCCCTCCTGTCCACTGCCCCCCCCCTCCTGTCCACTGCCCCCCCCCTCCTGTCCACTGCAGGAAATGCAGGGGGAGGAATCCATGCCTTTGAGGCGCCCCCCCTCCCTTTGACGCCCCCCCCCTCCCTTTGACGCCCCCCCCCCCTCCCTTTGACGCCCCCCCCCTCCCTTTGACGCCCCCCCCTCCCTTTGACGCCCCCCCCCCTCCCTTTGACGCCCCCCCCCTCCCTTTGACGCCCCCCCCCCTCCCTTTGACGCCCCCCCCCCTCCCTTTGACGCCCCCCCCTCCCTTTGACGCCCCCCCCCTCCCTTTGACGCCCCCCCCCTCCCTTTGACGCCCCCCCCCTCCCTTTGACGCCCCCCCCCTCCCTTTGACGCCCCCCCCCTCCCTTTGACGCCCCCCCCCTCCCTTTGACGCCCCCCCCTCCCTTTGACACCCCCCCTTCCCTTTGACGCCCCCCCCCTGCCTTTGACGCCCCCCCCTGCCTTTGACGCCCCGCGCGCACACACTGACTGACTGCCGCACGCACGCACACACTGACTGACGCGCACACAAAGCCTGACTGACGCACGCACACACTGACTGAGGCACACACTGACTGTGTGTGCGTCAGTCAGTCTGTGTGTGTTTGTGTTTCTGCCTCAGACTCACTGACGCGCGAGCAAACACACAGTGACTGACGCACACACGCTACATGAAGCTGTAAAGGAGGGAGGGAGGGGGGGGACTGGATTGATGTGAATGGGGGACAAACAGAGAGAGGGGGGAGGAGAGAGAGGAACGGGAACATTACATCCCGGGCAACGCCGGGTCTCTCAGCTAGTATTAATATAAAAGTATACACTGTGTGTGACCAGACGGGTTCAGGGTTTCTTGCTCCTATTTTCCAGGGCAGCAGTAATATATTCGCTGTGGGGCAGCTCTGATCCGCCTGCTTATTACAACTACGACTGCTGTACAACACACATCACTGCGAAATGCTCAAAGAACTAGATTGGTCATCACTCGAGTCTAGGCGCTAAGTTACATTTTTCCTGTCTTGCCTTCCAATACTTTCTGGGCAAGCTACCCAGCTACCTGAACAAGCTCCTCACCCCTACCACATGCAGCACCTACAGTATCATCTGAGATCTGACTCCAAAAGACTGTTCATGGTCCCAAGGTTCAGCAAAGTATCTGGCCGCTCCTCCAACTCTTACCGTGCACCCCAAAACTGGAACAGTCTGCCGGAGACTCTCACATCCACCACCAGTCTAAGTTCTTTCAAATCTAAGGCTGTCTCACATTTTAATCTGGTCTGTAACTGTTATATACGCCTATAATATATATTATCTCTAACTGTGCATGCAATGTCTTGAAATAATGTATAGCCCTGTATTTGTCACCATAACACTGCGCCCAGGACATACCTGAAAACGAGAGGTAACGCTCTATGTATTACTTCCTGGTAACACATTTTATCAATAAATAAAGAATAATGCCATTATCACCACTCCTATGTAAATCAGAGTGGGCAAATTCCAACAGGTTCCCTCCGCCTGAGATCGTCCTGCCAGAGCTCAGACGCTGTGTCCCGCCCCTATGGGTGCAGGAGGAGCTGGAATTACTGGTATTACTGCAAACACCGGGAACCTGTGCCGTAACCCATTCAGTGCCAGCGAGACTTAACCCTTTGGGTTCCCCATGACGTCATCACTACGTCGTGAGGTCTGGCACTACTCCAGGGTTGGCCAACTCTAGTCTTCAAGGGCCAAACAGGTATTGGGGATATCCCTGCTTCAGCACAGGTAGTGTAGTCTTTGACTGAGCCACCTGTGCTAAATCGGGGATAACCTTAAAACCTGACCTGTTGGGGGGGGGGGGGGGGTTGAGGACTGGGGTTGAGTACCTCTGCTGTAACTAACTCCTAATGAAAGCAGCTTGTGAAGTGTACCCCATAGTATTGGTTCTTGTGCTTTATGGAATTACACTTTTAGGCCACATTTTGGGGACCCCACAAACACACTGTAACAAGTGGCAGAGATTGTGTTACATGCCTGAGTGCTTTGGGGCAGCATATAGTAGCGTATATTCCTACGGGGGCTGTGGCTGTAAAGTGGTGGTGAACACACTAATTGTTGAAAGCGCTGTAATGTGTTAGCGATAATTTCCCAAATACAAAGTATTTCCCGGAGGGACAGGCCTCTGTACAGGCATACCCCGCTTTAAGTACACTCGCGAGTAAGTACATATAGCCCAATAGGCAAACGGCAGCTCACGCATGCGCCTGTCATCACATCCTGAACAGCAATACCGGCTCCCTACCTGTACCAAAGCTGTGCGCAAGCGGGGAGACTATAGAGCCTGTTACAAATGCGTTATTTACATCAGTTATGCACGTATATAACAAATGCAGTACAGTACATGCATCGATAAGTGGGAAAAGGTAGTGCTTCACTTTAAGTACATTTTCGCTTTACATACATGCTCCGGTCCCATTGCGTACGTTAATGCGGGGTATGCCTGTATTCTGATACGAAAATGAATACGGTGTGGGCAGCTAATGCACAATAATACAATAATAATGCATTGAATTCCTCATCCAGAGAATGTCACATTGTTACTGTCATTAAAAAAAAACATGTATTATTTAACAGATCTGCTGGTTCTGAGAATCAGGGGGCGCTCTCTCTCGTTGCTACATGTTAAGTAAGCTGAGGTCACACATATATACTTGTTACATTACTTCCTGTTACATTTAACCAATTACACATGCTCAGGCCACTTTAGTCCTAGGAGAGACTGCCCCTTTAAAAATTAAAAAGTCTTATAATAATAGCATGTTCTTGTATAGCGCTGCTAGTTTTGCGTAGCGCTTTACAGAGACATTTTGCACAGGTCCCTGCACTGTAGAGCTTACAATCTATTTTTTTTGGTGCCTGAGGCACAGGGAAATAAAGTGAGTTGCCCAAGGAGCCAACACCGGGAATTGAACCAGGATCCCCCGCTCAGTGCCAGTCAGTGTCTTTACTCACTGAGCCGCTCCTTCTCCCCATGATATTAACTCTTTGTTGCCAGAGAGGCGCAACACATTGCAGGGGAATGGAATGTAAGATTGTGGCAGCAAAGAGGTTAACAAAAAGTAATCTTTATACACAGAGCAAGTGAAATAAACGGTCTCCGAGCGTGTGAAAAGCCCTGAAAGAAATCCAGGAAACAATTGGGTTTGTCTCCTTTCTAAACCGCATCTGAACCTTTTCTGTGGGATTGTTTGGAACAATATGCAGGCTACATGTGGTCCAATTCTCGGATCTTCCGCCCCTCCCGAGATTCAGCCGATTGTTTATGATTACGCCTTCACTGTGTTGCTATACAGGGCGGGCCGACTCCAGTCCTCAAGAGCTACCAACAGGTCAGGTTTTCAGGATATCCCTTCTTCAGCACAGTCAAAGACTGAGTCATGGTTGAGCCACCTGTGCTGAAGCAGAGCCTGATTGAGCCACCTGGGCTGAAGCAAAGCTATCCTGAAAACCTAGCCTGTTGGTAGTTCTTAAGGACTGGTGTTGGCCACTCCTGTTCCATATTATTAGTAATCATCAGCAGGTCAGGGAGTAACTTGTGTAAGGCTGCGTCCATACAGGGGCAGACCGCGCGGACGCGTCCGCACGCTGAGCGATCAGTCTGCCTAAAGGCAGTGATCGCGTCTATACAGCGTGCGGGCCCGTGCGCGCGATGCGCATGAAATCAGTCAAAACGGATTTTTCGGCCGGTCACGTGAGCGGTTCGCCCGATGAGGGCGAACCTGCTCCGTGACGTCACTGTCCCGCCCATAGACACGCCGCCGGACGGCGCATGTAGTAAGGCCAGGGAAAGCACCTGCTTTCCCTCAGCCTCCGCACGGCTGCAGTGTTATGGACGCAACCTTAAGCTGCAGGCCTTCTGCTTAAAGCTCCAAAGTGCACGCCCATTAAAGTCCACGCCAGTTTTGCGCAATGAGACGCCTCGCAGCATCATGAATAAGGCGCAGACTCGCAGCGTTCTGTTGCGCCCAAAGCACTCGGCCATGTGACATGCACAGAATATACAGTACATGCTTTTTCTATGGGGTAGTTAGGATGACATACCTAAAGCCACAGCGCACAGATCTTTTAGATTGCAAGCTCTTAGGCTCAAAACACTCCCAGATTGTAAGATCTCAGGCTTTGAAGAAGAACTCTAACTATTGTACCAGTTTAATATATTATTTGGGGATATTACTGTGCTGTGGGCAATAGTGGCCTTAGGTAAGAGCAAACCGGCAAACACCCGGTACCCCACACTATAGGGCAACGGTGCGCAAAGTGGGGGGCGCAACCCCCAGGGGGGCGGGAGATTTTGCTGGGGGGGGCGCGGGCAGTTGCAGAGGTCCTGCACTCTTCCCCCAGGCATTTAAATTAAATGCCGGGGGATCGCGTGAGGCCTCTGCAACTGTTTACTTATCGGGATTCAGCCAGCTGTGTTGCGTCGCCATGGCAACGCGGCGCCATGTGAAGTGACATCACACGCGTCAAATGACGCTGCGGGTCACATGACGTCACATCCCATGACCCCACAGCATCATCTGACGCGGATGAAGGTAGGCGGGGGTGGGGGCGCGAGAGAACCAAGGGGCTCAGCACTAAAAGTTTGCACTCCCCTGCTATAGGGGACCCTCCAATTGTGCAAATGTTTTATTGGGGGAAGAAGTCAATATGGGTTTTAACTACCACCTCAAAAAATAATTTATATATGGTTAGCTTTTACAGTGCAGTGTTGATAAATATTAGATGTTATGTAAATTGAAATATTCTTCACTCCAGCTGTAATAAATATGAATTACACTGGATGTACAGTATTATGATACTTTCAATGTCGGTTCGTCGACAGGATAAAGTGACATTTAAATCAGAAATACCCGACTTGCTAAGTTGCGTATAGGTCATCAAATGCAAAGCATTTAATTTAAATGCTTTGGGGAAAAGCGTGGGGCTTCTGTAAGCGCCACTCCTCCCGCAGCAAATCTCGCGCCTCCCTGCTGTAAGGCCCGGGCCATAGAGGTGTGGGGAGAGCGGAGGCGCGCTAATGCTGAGGCTCGCCTGCTTCAGTCAGCGCGATTGCACGGACTTGCAGGCGAGCCAGCGTGCGCGAAGGGAGCCGGGGGGAGGTGGTTGGAGGCGGGGCAGTGACGTCGCTGGGCCAATCGCCCGCGACGCACTGACGTCAATGTCACGGCGCCGACGTCACGGCGCCGTGACGTTGACGCTGCTGTGCTGTGATTGGAGGTTTTCAGCCGACAGCGCACTGAAAAACAGCTTGGCGCTCGGCTGAAACCTCCAACTCCTCAGCACGCCTGCGGACGCTCGCGTGAGCCCCTTCTCAAGGCATCCTCATTGAGGATGCAGGGGCTGAGCGCGGAGCGTCCGCACGCCTCAGCACGGCTTGTCCGTCTATGGACTCGGCCTAAGGCTGCGTCCACGCTGCCGCTGAGAGCGCTTGGCGCGTTTACATTAGTGAATGTAGATATGAACAGCCGTGCTCACGTGGGCAACCAATCACTGCATGGCCACGCTCTCCCCCCCCCTCCGGTCGCTCATGCTTGGAGAGTTGGTGACATCATCGCTCCCTAGCATGAGCGCGCTCAGCGGCAGCGTGGCCGCAGCCTAAGGCGCCCCCAATGACTCTCTTGCACGGGGCCTCAAGAACACCCCCAGACTGTGTGACTTGTAAATGATTAATAATAAAGTTGATTATTATTAGTAGGAGGGGTTCAGAACATTAGAACACCTACATTGCCGATGCTTTGCAGGCCCCTCTGGCAGTGAAGGTGTTAAGACAGGAGCTTGGGGGTAAAGTACTTGACCATCCTCAAATAATCCAGCGCGCATGCGGCTGAAAGCAGTTTTGGACCCGTCCTAACCGGACTCTGCCACCCATTCTAGCTCCCAGTACAGATCCGAGCAGGCACAGGAAAATCCCTGTCATTAGCCAGGAGAATGCTGACTCTGTCAGGACCGGGACCCTGTGCTATATTTAGAGGATTAAACAAGTAGAGGGAGGGTCTGAGAAAGCAGCAGTCAGCCTGGAATTAGTTTCCTCTCGGGCAGGAAAATCCTCAACCGAGGTCACAATACACCCATTTTACAGCGCTGCTCCTCCCTGCCTCCACCCAGTAAGGAGTATTTACATGGTAACGATAGGGCCAGGAGAGGGGTTATTAAATAGACCCGCAGTATGTACTGTACATATAACAGCAAGGACACCCTGCCAGTGTGCAGCAAATCCACTGCATGTACATACTGCACCATATAGGTGTGCTCAATACAGAGCCACATCATGTACTATACAAAGGACAGTACCTGCATGTACCTGATGTACCCTAAGCACATGCACTGCAAATGTACAGCATGCAACCCTACAGCATTGCTGTCATACTCCAGCTATACGCACTGCAAACATCCACCTTCTATAGACAACCTATTCACCTTATCTGCAGTCAAGGGTGTGTATACACAATGCAACAAACACACAGCTTAAATACATTGCTCGTACACATACTGTAACTCAGGGCTGCCCAACTCCAGTCCTCAAGGGCCAGAATATCCCACCTTCAGCACAGGTGGCTCAATCAATCCCTGCTTCACTGCTGAAGCAGAGAGAGACTGAAAACCTGACCTGTTCAGGTTTCTTGAGGGCTGGAGTGGAGCACCCCTGCTGTAAGTCATGCACACTGCAAACATTCTGCACGCAGCACCCTAAGGGGCTGAGCATACACAGGCAAAGGGTGGTTGGCAGTCCTGAAGGGGCCTGGGACGCCTTAGAGGCACCGCTTCCTCTAAACACCACCACCCCCACCCCCCCAACTGGTATCTGGTCCGCAAGACACCATGGGAAAGACAAACAGAACATTTTGTAGAGGAGGGTTGGCTGGTATTTAAAGTGTTAAACCTTTCATGTTGCTACCAATAGCCACACTTCAGCAGAAGGTAATCCCGCTACGGAAACCGCACACCTGGGTGCCTTATTGCTTACAGACACAGGTTTTAGTACTAATTAGTAAAGGGTTTAATGGAAATGATCAAACTACCTCGGCATGGAGCCTGTTTGCTGTACTGTAAGAGCTTAAATTACCAACCCAAGCCTTATTAGGAAATGCTCTACGGATTTCAGTACCGAGTATAACTCCAGTCCTCAAGGGCCCCCAACAGGTCAGGTTTTCAGGATATCCCTGCTTCAGCACAGGTGGCTCAGTCGAACCGAGCCACCTGTGTTGAAGCAGGGATATCCTGAAAACCTGACCTGTTGGTTGCCCGCCCCTGCTATAACCCCTTGCTCAGATCTTACCTTGGTGGAGGTGCTGAGATCTGGAGCTCTGCTCTCCTGCTCTCCTACTCTCTCTCTCTCTCTCTGTGGGGCTGGGGCTGTTTTCTCTGGAGGAGGAGGTCTGGCAGAGGAGGAGTTACAGCTGCTCTCTCTCTTCTCTCTCAATTATTTTCCTTCCATTTGCATTTTTTCTTTTAACACTATACAGAAGAGAAACACCCAGTTCCCCGCCCTGCAAAGCAAACACAGCGGGTGCAGACGTATACACAGCGGGTGCAGACGTAAACCCTCACGTGAAGTCAGCTAACAGGCGGGAGACGAGCCTGCATACAGTGACAGGAAGGCTGTGAGAGTCCTTCTTGCTGGAAATTCTGAGTAACACTTGTATTAACCCCTTGGGTGTCGAACCGTATAATGCAAACACGTGACACAATGTTTCTGAAAAGAAGAACAAGAACTCCACACCGCTGTCAAGATCCACAGCCCCGGAGCGAGGGGGATATGGACGGAAAGATGTTTTAGTGGGACCCCCTGGGTCTTTGGGGCAGCCATTTGTTTTCCTTCATGTTGACGGTTAATGCTCCTATCCCTGACTGTACACGCCGGTATTATGTCTGCCATGAGGTGCCGTGTCCAGGGTCGGTGCTGTATAAAAGGAAATAACAGACCGTCCAACATTTGCCAGATCGGCAGGCGTTCGTTCCTGTGTCCGAGCTGGATGGCGGTCCTTGGAAGCTATTCCTACAGAGGTTTTCCATATTGAGACAAGTAGAGGATGGTACCATGTTAGCCCGTAGACCAGACAAGGAAAAGTGACGTAGAAGTGATACCTTTAACCCTTTGGGTGCTCCAGGACGTAGTCATCACATCACGGGATCTGGCACTGTAGGGGCCCCAGGATTAGGCGGTTACTTCATGCCCTCTGAGTGCTCATTTTCTTCGGGGGATTGCGTGCGACGAGATCTGAAAACGCAGGGTAGTGGAAGAGGCCTCCTCAGAGCGATCACGTGAGCGCGATTTCCCAGAGGGGCCGCGGCAACCAAAAGGTGAATAGCCAATTTATGGTTTTATCCTTGAGTTAGATATTAAAGTTATCACTTTCATTGTCTATGGAAGTCTCGAAACCTACAATATGCAGAACAACAAGACCCCAGAGCCTGCGATGCTGCTCCCCCTCCTCCCTCAAAACCCCGCAAATAAAGAGCACACACAAAGGTCCGGAGGTACAATGGCCGCGGCTTCTGGTTATATACAGCAAAAGGGGCGGTGCTAACCCTGCCATAGCGCGCCCCCCACAGGTAAGGCCAAAGACGCTTAAATCGTGTCCCGTTAGCTGGACAATCCCAAGTCCCGGCCGCTCAGCTGACCCCACATCAGCCGCGAAATGGGATCCAGGTACTCAATGCACAATGAGCCCTGCCCACTCACCCACCATGCCACCACCCGGCATTACCGTAACTGAGCACCGTCTGGCAAGGTTACCCTGCACTTACCCCCCAACCAGCTGCCGCGACAGAGGCAACGTAACCCCAACAGACACCTCAAATATAAATATATTCTATACAGGTATAACTCCCACAAAACAGAATTTAACCAAAAGGGGAGATAGGGCAGAAAACACAGTGAGGTGCGCGGCATGATGTCCCACCCCTCACTGCCTTTATACCTTCCTGCCAGCGCCCTCTCCAATCCGGGTGTCACCGGTGACCAAGATGGGAGCGAGGGGGCAGGAGGAAAAGGTGGGGGTGGGGCAGGAGGAGAAGGTGGGGATGGGGTGAGCCTGGGCCTTGCCGTCATGCCACACTTCGCCTAAGGCTCCATGCTTTCTTTCCGTTTACTAATATGGTGACATGGTAACAAACGGAACATATGTGAGACAGATCAGGCAGGAACAGGAACTTCATCCACAGAGTTTTTATTGTGTCATCAACATGTTGGTCTTAAGTAAATATCTGTGGCTGCTCTTTTCATAGAAAAATAGTAACATTCCTCCCTTTCATACATTTGGTGCTTTGGCAACATTACTACACCTCTCTTGTAGCTGTAAAAGTTGGACAACTGACCCTCGTGTCTTCTGCCAACTCACCAATGAACAATTTGATGTGCAGAAGATTCCAGGCCAATAGGATCAAGGGGGAGAAAATAAGGATCTGCTCAGAAGTCTCCACCCAGACAGCGGGAAAAAGAAAATCCAACCAAACCGATGGAAGATGCAAGGAATGGAAAAAGTGGCCGGGGGAAAACAGCTTGTAGATAAAATAAGCAGTAAGTCCTGCTGACGATCAAGAACACTATGGTCACAGGGCCTATGTCAATAAATAATTGATACTGAACCAATTCATATTTTGTCAAGGTCCAAGACCACAAATGAGTGAAACGTGGATGTCATGGACAGAAAAGTGACATTTTTGTGGACTATCTTGTAACAGTAAGACTTTACTGAAGTTAATGGGATCACCAGATCCCATAAAGCCTGCGCCTAGGGCTTCAAATTTCCCCTTTTTCCCATATACAAAGGCCCCGCTCCCACTGATAGCTGGGGGAGAGTGTGGGGTCTCTGTACAGGTCATACCTTCTCCTTCATGCCGCCCTCCTTCAGCGTCGGATGACGCTGCAACATCACATGATCTTGCGTCTGGGAGGAGGGTGTAACGAGTGCTCACCACAAACAGGACGGGAGGCTGAGGTGGGGATAGTGATATGCACCGACCGACAACCGCGTAACCGCGTCTGGAGTGCAGAGTGAAGGTCGTGTAGCTGGGTCAGGGTAGGAGAGGTCAGAATAGTCGTGATGCTCGCCGTGGTCTAGGATTGGAGAAGTCGGATGGTCGTTGTGCGTAGCCGGGGTCCAGGAGTAGAGCAGGAGGGAGTCCTAATACAAGCCGAGGTCAGGGGTCAGAGAAGGCAGCGGTCTGGGTACAAGCTGAGGTCAAAGGTAACAGTCCTGGTAGGGGGAATGCGCAGCAATTGCATGAGAAGCGTCACCCAATATGTCATAAGGGCGGGTCTAAGACCGATCCGTGAGGTGTCCCCCCGACTGACAGCATGACTCCTGTGCACACCCTCAGAGTGAGACGCGTCACCCCGCATGTCACAGGACGGGTCACGGAGGCGGGGCCGGGGTCCAATCCTCACAGAGGCGCCACCTACCTCCAAACAACTGTTGCCAGTTAGAAATTGAATTAACACACACATTCCCAGCAAGTTCAAACTCCAACACCCACCATATCATATATATATACTAGCTGATATACCCGGCGTTGCCCGGGCGTGGAAGGGCAGGGAGCATGGAGTGGAAGGGCGGGGTGGGGGGGGGAGGGGCATCGGGGGGAGGGGCGTCGAAGGGCGGGGGGGGAGGGGCGTCGAAGGGCGGGAGGGGGACCGGCGTCGAAGGGCGGGGGGGTGCCAAGGGGTGTAGAAGGGTGGGGAGGGCAAAGGGCAGGGGGGCAAACGGCAGGGAGGGCCGGGGGGCAAACTTTGATGCTTATATATATGTTGTGGGTATTTTGGGGGTTCAATTTGAGCTTGTAGGTGTTCTGTATGTTTTATAATTCTTGTGCAGCTAGTCTTGGCTGTTTTGGAGGGTGGCAACCTCCTATCCAATTGAAGCTCACTCCCTCCCACATTTAAATGGTTAAAAGCTCACTCCATGGCATCTCCAACTATCAGGGGAACTTGCCTGCATGCAGTGTGATTGTGACAAATCTATTACAGAGTGCTTTTCCTGGTAATGTACAGGTTAATAAAAGCTTCAATCAGACTTAGAACTTTTGCAACTTATATTGACAGATTTATTATAAATCATTCTTCCTGGCAATGCACAGGTTATTAAGAATTTATATTAGTGTAGGGACCCTTGAAACGTGGTCTGCCGTGAAGTTTGGCTCAAGGGCTTACAACAATTTGGCCAAAATGTTAAACTAAAAGACCATTTTATTTATTAGTTATTTATACATGTATATTTAGGCACTGTACTGTATATAAGTTTTTCTGGATGTGCACTGAGCTTTGTCTGTGTTTTATGTTATGTCTCTGGTTTTAAATTATATTGCCATGCTCAGTAGCACTCCTCTGTGAAACTTATATGCTTATATATATGTTGTGGGTATTTTGGGGGTTCAATTTGAGCTTGTAGGTGTTCTGTATGTTTTAGAAATTGAATTAACACACACATTCCCAGCAAGTTCAAACCCCAACACCCACCATATCATATATATATATATATATATATATATATATATATATATATACTAGCTGATATACCCGGCGTTGCCCGGGCGTGGAAGGGCAGGGAGCATGGAGTGGAAGGGCGGGGGGGGAGGGGCATCGGGGGGAGGGGCGTCGAAGGGCGGGGGGGGAGGGGCGTCGAAGGGCGGGGGGGGAGGGGCGTCGAAGGGCGGGGGGGGGAGGGGCGTCGAAGGGCGGGGGGGGAGGGGCGTCGAAGGGCGGGAGGGGGAGGGGCGTCGAAGGGCGGGAGGGGGAGGGGCGTCGAAGGGCGGGGGGGTGCCAAGGGGCGTAGAAGGGTGGGGAGGGCAAAGGGCAGGGGGGCAAACGGCAGGGAGGGCCGGGGGGCAAACGGCAGGGAGGGGCGGGGGGGGGAAACGGCAGGGAGGGGCGGGGGGGGAAACGGCAGGGAGGGGCGGGGGGGGAAACGGCAGGGAGGGGCGGGGGGGGAAACGGCAGGGAGGGGCGGGGGGGGAAACGGCAGGGAGGGGTGGGGGGGGCAAAGGGCAGGGAGGGGCGGGGGGGCAAAGGGCAGGGAGGGGCGGGGGGGCAAAGGGCAGGGAGGGGCGGGGGGGCAAAGGGCAGGGAGGGGCGGGGGGGCAAAGGGCAGGGAGGGGCGGGGGGGCAAAGGGCAGGGAGGGGCGGGGGGGCAAAGGGCAGGGAGGGGCGGGGGGGCAAAGGGCAGGGAGGGGCGGGGGGGCAAAGGGCAGGGAGGGGCGGGGGGGCAAAGGGCAGGGAGGGGCGGGGGGGGGGCAAAGGGCAGGGAGGGGCGGGGGGGGGGCAAAGGGCAGGGAGGGGCGGGGGGGGCAATGGGCAGGGAGGGGCGGGGGGGGCAAAGGGCAGGGAGGGGCGGGGGGGGGCAAAGGGCAGGGAGGGGCGGGGGGGGCAAAGGGCAGGGAGGGGCGGGGGGGGCAAAGGGCAGGGAGGGGCTGGGGGGGGCAAAGGGCAGGGAGGGGGGGGGGGCAAAGGGCAGGGAGGGGGGGGGGGCAAAGGGCAGGGAGGGGGGGGGGGCAAAGGGCAGGGGGGGGGCAAAGGGCAGGGAGGGGCGGGGGGGGCAAAGGGCAGGGAGGGGCGGGGGGGGCAAAGGGCAGGGAGGGGCAGGGGGGGCAAAGGGCAGGGAGGGGCGGGGGGGGCAAAAGGCAGGGAGGGGCGGGGGGGCAAAGGGCAGGGAGGGGCGGGGGGGAGGGAAAGGGCAGGGAGGGGCGGGGGGGGCAAAGGGCAGGGGAGGGAGGAGAGGGCAGGGGGCAAAGGGCAGGGGAGGACAGGGGGAGGGAGGGCAGGGGGCAAAGGGCATGTGGGTAGGTGGGGCAGGGGGCAAAGGGCATGTGGGTAGGGGGGGCAAAGGGCAGGGGGGGGCAAAGGGCTGGGGGGGCAGGGGGCAAAGGGTTGGGGGAGGGAGGGCAGGGGGCAAAGGCCAGGGGGAGGGAGGGCAGGGGGCAAAGGCCAGGGGGAGGGAGGGCAGGGGGCAAAGGTCAGGGGGAGGGAGGGCAGGGGGCAAAGGGCAGGGGGCAAAGTGCAGGTGGGTAGGGGGGCTGGGGGGGCAGGGGCAAAGGGCTGGGGGGGCAGGGGGCAAAGGGCAGGGGGAGGCAGGGCAGGGGGCAAAGGGCTGGGGGGGCAGGGGGCAAAGGGCTGGGGGAGGGAGGGCAGGGGGCAAAGGGCAGGGGGAGGGAGGGCAGTGGGCAATGGGAAGGGGAAGGGAGGGCAAGGGGCAGGGGGCTAGGGAGGGTAGGGGGGGGCAAAGGGCAGGGGGAGTCAGGGACGCAGTAAATAACCCATTCCCGTGCGTGTACTCACCTTGTACATGGCTGCGCTCCTCTTCCTCCGGGTCACGGCCGCCCTCCTCCTCCACCTCGGGCTTCTCCGCGGCGAGGCTGACACGCTCCGGTGAGGAGGTGCTGTGCCTCTCGCGGGGAGAGGCGGAGACAGCCGGAGGAGCGCCCTCAGGGACAGGGAGCGGCCTGTGTGAGGGGAGAGCCGCAGAGAGCGTGCTGAGTGTGTGTGTGGGTGGGTGAGCGGGGGGGTGAGCGAGGGGGGGGGGTGAGCCTGTGAGGGGGGGGGTTGAGCAGGGGGTGAGCGGGTGAGGGAGAGCGCCGGGTGAGGGAGTGGGCTATGGGTGGTGAGAGCCGTGGGGAGCGCTCTCGGGGATGGTCAGTTGGGGGAGCGGTCTATGTGAGGGGAGAGCCGCAGAGAGCGAGGGGGGGTGGTGTGTGTGTGTGTGTGTTTTGGGCCATCACTCCGCCTCAGGCCAATGAGAGGTGTGCGGGGGCGGGCGGCCCAAGGGACCAATGAGATTTCCCCTAGGGACACAGGCCATGCAGACAAACATACAGTGCTTTCACAAATATATAGTATATATTTATTTATGTCAAAAGGAGTGCTACTGAGCATGGCATATGTATATAACAAGACAGGGGGAGCCAAATGCTACATCCAATTTGACAAAATATATATGATAATAAGTATAAAGTTAAATACTTCAATAATAATATTTTCTTGGTCTTTTAGTTAAACCCTTTGGCCAAAGCGCTATAAGCCTTTATGCCAATGTCAAGGCATAACCAAATTTGCAGGTCCTAACACTACACTGTGAACATTCCCTTTTACTACTAAATGAGGGGAAACAACCACAGTGATTCCTGTCCATGTGGCAAAATGAAAAAAACTCCCAATTTAAAAAGGTGGGGAGGGAGGGAGCTCTGGAAGGAGGAGCAACCTACCTCCAAACAACTGTTGGCAGTTAGAAATTGAATTAACACACACTTTCCCAGCACGTTCAAACCCCAACACCCACCACATCATATATATGTAACGGTGTTTCCCCCACCCAATCGCAGATAGGGGCCATTACAGGGTGTATTGTGCATATACCTGCTGGCAACAGGAGGGCTGAGTCGTCCGCCGATGGTAGTGGGGACACAGGAACAGGCTTCTGGGGTTCAAACCCCACATATCTCCTTAGCAGTGCAGCGCCTCCATCTGCCATAGGCTCCAGGAACTGAAGGTGATCTCCCACGGTAGAACTTATTGCCTCTCCCCCCAGTAAGGTCACGTACCAGGCAGGAGGTATATTGCAAAACAGAACGGGTTTATTACTACACTCTGCAGTAACAGTTACACAGCAGTCTTCTGCCGGATACAGTCCGTCAGATCAGCTATCATTGAAGATGGTCCCTGGACCATCACTACAGGCCAAGGGTACCCGCAGCTGTCCTAGATGTTCCCACCTTCCTAGCGGAGGCAGAGATAAGGTACACACTCACTCTCCCCCAAGGGGAAGAGGAATAGAGTAGGCCCAATATGCAGCCTCTCCATTGTGTGACCTGCCTTCCTCAGTTGGGAAGGAACACTCCTAAATTTAGGGCGGTCCTGCCCTTAAGTACAGCCAGAAGGCGGACACCCCGTTGTCCCAGCTACAACAGGATGTACCACCCCTCTGCTGTCACTCAAGTGCAGTACCAAAGGTGATGTAACGCGTAGCTCCCGACAAACGAGGAGCGACCGCGGGGCTGACGTAGGGATTGGTATAGAACGCCGACCACAACCGCGAGGGCGCATCTAGAGTGTAGGATAGTCTTGCAGGCTGGATCAGGGTAATAGAGGACAGCGTAAATGTGGTACTTGCCGGGTCTAGGAGTGTAGAGTAGCGGATCGTTGGGGTATGTAGCCGGGGTCAGGATTGGAGAGAGTAGAGTTGTCGTAGAGCCAAAGCCTGGGTCAGTGCAGGAGAGCGCAGCATCATTGTATTCCAGTGCCAGGGTCAGTGCAGGAGAGAGCAGCGTCGCCGTGTTCAATGCCAGGGTCAGTGCAGGAGAGAGCAGCGTCGTCGTGTTCCAATGCCAGGGTCAGTGCAGGAGAGAGCAGCGTCGTCGTGTTCCAATGCCAGGGTCAGTGCAGGAAAGAGCAGCGTCGTCGTGTTCCAATGCCAGGGTCAGTGCAGGAGAGAGCAGTGTCGCCGTGTTCCAATGCCAGGGTCAGTGCAGGAGAGAGCAGCGTCGTCGTGTTCCAATGCCAGGGTCAGTGCAGGAGAGAGCAGCGTCGTCGTGTTCCAATGCCAGGGTCAGTGCAGGAGAGAGCAGTGTCGCCGTGTTCCAATGCCAGGGTCAGTGCAGGAGAGAGCAGTGTCGCTGTGTTCCAATGCCAGGGTCAGTGCAGGAGAGAGCAGTGTCGCCGTGTTCCAATGCCAGGGTCAGTGCAGGAGAGAGCAGCGTCGCCGTGTTCCAATGCCAGGGTCAGTGCAGGAGAGAGCAGTGTCGCCGTGTTCCAATGCCAGGGTCAGTGCAGGAGAGAGCAGTGTCGCCGTGTTCCAATGCCAGGGTCAGTGCAGGAGAGAGCAGCGTCGCCATGTTCCAATGCCAGGGTCAGTGCAGGAGAGAGCAGTGTCGCCGTGTTCCAATGCCAGGGTGTGTGCAGGAGAGAGTAGAGTCATCGTATCCAAAGCCAGGGTCTGTGCAGGAGAGAGCAGCGTCGTTGTGTTCCAATGCCAGGGTCAGTGCAGGAGAGAGCAGCGTCGTCGTGTTCCAATGCCAGGGTCAGTGCAGGAGAGAGCAGCGTCGCCGTGTTCCAATGCCAGGGTCAGTGCAGGAGAGAGCAGTGTCGCCGTGTTCCAATGCCAGGGTCAGTGCAGGAGAGAGCAGCATCGCCGTGTTCCAATGCCAGGGTCAGTGCAGGAGGGAGCAGCGTCGTCGTGTTCCAAAGCCAGGGTCTGTGCAGGAGAGAGTAGAGTCATCGTATCCAAAGCCAGGGTCAGAGCAGGAGAATATCACAAGGTCCAAGGTTCCAGGCAAGGTCAGGCAGCAAGGTAAAGGCAGACAGGCAAGGAGTAGCGAGGTTCAGAGTACAGAGGTTATGCTCGGCGAGGTATGAGAGTACAAGAGCATATTTAAAGGGCCTCCCACCAATGGGAGGTATCCAGGAAGTAGAACTGCTGTTTCTGATAGGCTGCTGGATCGCGCAGGCGCGTCCTTTTACACAGCCGATTGAGACCGCATCAGAGAGTGTGCGTGCGCCGCGCGCAACCCACGCATCACGCTGGTGACCTGGTCGAGCGCCGTCAGTGCGCATTCCTGCATTCAGTGCGCACCATGACACCCGCGCCAGTACGGGGGCGGAGACTGGAGTTGGGACCCGCGGGGACAGAGGAGGAGCACGGAGTATAGTTGCGCTGTGTAGCTCTGACGTCAAGACGGGGGCGGGAACGAGTGGCAGGGATCGCAGACTGCCGGAGAGACCGCGCACCGCGCATGCGTCACGCCTCAATGCCAGAGGACCAGGAGCGCACCCTGGGCCCAGGAACAGCAGAGATCGACGGGACCGTTGGTTGCCTCTCTTGAGTGCCACAGGAACCAAACGAGTGAATAAGGGTTAACGGGACAGAACCGCCAGAATGGCGAATCCTCACAGTACCACCCCCCTCTAGGAGCGACTTCCGGGCGACTCCATGAAGGCTTTTCTGGAAAATGTAAATTAAACTTTCTGACCATCCTTGCCGCATGAATCCGATGACTAGGAACTCAAGATCTCTCCTCAGGACCGAATCCCTTCCAATGAATGAGATAATGCAAAGAACCTGGCGAAAATTTGGAATCCAGGATAGATTGGATTTCGTATTCGGGCTGACTCTGTGGCGGGAACAACGGGAATGGAATGTGTGTTTTGGATCACTGGTTTGAGTAAGGGCACATGGAAAACTGAGGGAATTCTCATGGAAGACGGTAAAGACAACGATAAGCTACTGGATTGATTTTTTCAGAAATAGAGAACGGACCGAGGAATCTAGGCGCAAACTTCATTAACGGAACCTTTAGCCTAATATTTTTTGAAGACAGCCAGACTTTGTCACCGGGCTTGAATTTAGGAGCTGGTCTACGGTGGCGATCAGCCTGACGTTTCTGTCTCTCGACGGCTGATTTGATGTTCCTTTGGGTCCTTTTCCATAGATCTTGAAGTTCCCTGATCCTGTCGTCAGCAGCTGAGAACCCTGTGGTAGAAACTGTAAGAGGAAGAGTAGCTGGATGGAACCCGTAATTGATGAAAAAAGGAGATTCAGTGGTCGATTCACTACGGAGGTTATTGTGAGCAAATTCCGCCCAAGGAAGGAGCTCCAACCAATCGTCCTGGGAATCGGACACAAAGCACCGAATGAATTGCTCTAAAGACTGATTAGTCCTCTCCGTCTGCCCATTAGTCTGCAGGCTTTCCGTGGCAGAGTCTTAGGCCCTGTGAGTTGGCAGGTAATACAGCACATAGTAGCAGCTTGTTAGTGATAGGAAGCAGGGCTACATATGGAGGCGCTGCTGAGAGTTCAGACATGGGGTGCCCCTCGAACCTAAATTGTTATCACCATGGCTTTGCCCACCCGTCACGAGATACGAGACTGGGCCCGTCAAGTACGCACGCCTACTCGTAGCGCCGTAGCGCTGGCCCGAGTGCCCATGGCCTTACCCTTAGAGACTTTACAGACGGCCTTGCGACAACTCCCGGGTTTTGCCAAAGCTTGCCTGGTAGATCTAATGGTAGATCACGACTCCAAGTGGAATACCTTTCTTGTGGACTGCCGGCGTAACCTATTAGCGCTCGAACCTGCCGTTCCGCAATCTCTGGCCTTGCCTGATGCACCGCCCGGCGGTAGTCCTTTTGTTTACCCCCTCCGAGATCCCCTCGTACGTCCGTTGGATGAGGACGACCCCACCCTCCCTTTGATTCACTATGCCGCGAGAAACGTGGAAAGAGCACATGCGGGGGGTAATGGAAGAGTGGTCGTGCACCGATGTAGTAAAAAGACAGAGACTCATGGAGTGCCTGCGGCCCCCAGCGGCCACTCTGATCAGTATACACCGCGAACAGTACCCCGATCTAACCTCTCGCTTGATGATAGAGTTCCTGGCCGAGGCCTATAGCGCGAAGGAGGATGACGGGGCGTTGTGGGCCAAGTACTATGCCATAAACCAGAAGGAGGGGGAAGAGCTGTCCGCCTATATACACTGTGTGCAAATATCTCTCGGACCGCTGCTGCATTATAAATATGTGCTACCCTCCCAGATGAATGAGTATCTCCGGAAGCAGTACCTCCGCGGATCCAGTCCTTCTCACCCAATAGCCAGCATGATTCGTGATCACCTCACCCGGGGCCCCCCCCCTTCGTTCATCCAACTACTGCAACAGGTGAAGGAACACGAGACACATCTAATGCTACACTCCCCTCAGAGGCCGAAAGCTAGCGGTAGCACTAAATCCAAAGGAAGTACGGAAAAGAAAGAGGAACCACCGGACCAGCCTGGCTCCGAGAAACCGCCTTTCGCGGGACGGTCGTCCCCTCCGCCTGATCGCCGGGCTACCCCCAGATATATGTCCTGCTACAAGTGCGGAAAGCGGGGGCATCTATCCTACGATTGCCGCCTAGGCACTACTCGTCCCCGGATCCCCTCACCCCAGAAGTTCCCATCCCAGGCTATGGTCTGCGGAGTGTATGCAACGGATGCCGACACAGACGGGACCCCGCCCGGAGGGGCCGAGCCGGTAGAAGATGGTAGTCGGGTGGGACCGGTAGCGTTGATCCGGGTGTTAGTGGATGGAATCTACTCTTCTGCACTACTAGACACCGGATCCCTGGTCACCATCATATACCGAGGGTTCTATGATCGTCATCTTCAAAAGCGTCCGCTGCGACCGGCGGACCACATCAAGGTACGCAGGCTAAGCAATGACGACTACCCCATCGACGGGTTAGTGACCGTGGATCTGGAAATACAACAACTCAATACGGGAAAATCTCACCCCATGAAGGTGGACGCCTTGGTGTGTCCGGAACCCCGAGACACCCCCAAGTACCCTATTATCCTCGGTACCAATGCTGATATTGTACAAGCGGTCATCCGGGCCTATCTACACGAGACTAAAGAGCTCCCCATGTCCAGCCTACAGCTGCAATTGGTTCAATCCGACCCAGCCCAGCCTTCCCCTCCTTCAGATGACTACGGGCTGTTGTTCTGTGGACGGAAGAGGTGGACGAAGCTTTTCCCCGGAGAAACGCAAATAATTTCCGCTTGGTGTGCTTATGTGGAGCGCCTAGCCGAAGACCAGCAATTCTCGCTAGAGAGTACCCCCGGAGAGGATGTGAGGCGAGGGTATCGGCTCATACCCGAATTCCGCCATTGGCGGGGCGCCATCCCTAGACGAATTGATGTGATGGTGCAGAATCTATCGCCCTTCCCCCTGGCCATCGATGTGGGGCAGCGGATAGGACGAATCTATCCTGTTAGTTCAGTGGAAGAAGCCGTGCAAGTAAACACGACCCGAGTGGAAGAAACAGGGACGGCCCTGGACTTCGATTTTGGCTCGTCCGAATTGCCTGGAGTGTGGAAGGAACGGTTACGGGTGCAACTGGAACAGAGACGATCCGTATTCTCTACCGGGAACATGGATGTGGGGTGTAGTCGCAACGCCCGGCACACCATTCGCATGATGGATGAGAAGCCCTTCAGAGAGCGTTCTCGCCGACTCGCTCCCAGGGATGTGGAGGATGTGAGGGCCGCTATCAATGACATGGAAGCCGCCGGGATTGTCACAGAATCCCAAAGCCCCTACGCCTCTCCTATAGTGGTGGTGAGAAAGAAAAATGGAACTGTGAAACTGTGTGTAGATTATCGGACGCTGAACAATAGGACGGTGCCGGATCAGTATAACCTCCCTTGCATAGAAGAGATCCTCGATACCCTACACGGGAGCCAGTGTTTCAGCATACTGGATCTACGGTCTGGGTACTATCAAGTCCCTATGAGCCCAGAGGATCAAGAAAAGATAGCCTTCGTCTGCCCCTTGGGGTTTTATCAGTTCACCCGCATGCCCCAAGGCATATGCGGGGCACCCGCCACTTTCCAACGATTAATGGAGAAGACGTTGGGTGACTTGAACCCCCGAGAATGCCTGGTGTACCTAGATGACATCATAGTCTTCGGGAAAACCCTGGAAGAACACGAGAACCGTCTCTTGAAGGTACTGGATAGATTGTCCCAAGTAGGCCTCAAACTCTCTCTGGACAAATGTCGGTTCTGCCGGACCTCAGTAACGTATGTAGGACACATAGTGTCCGGCGCCGGAATCGCCACTG
Organism: Ascaphus truei; assembly: GCF_040206685.1. Taxonomy (NCBI): domain Eukaryota; kingdom Metazoa; phylum Chordata; class Amphibia; order Anura; family Ascaphidae; genus Ascaphus; species Ascaphus truei. The sequence continues at coordinate 6,078,193 of NC_134490.1, read as the reverse complement.
ATCCCGCTAAAATAGAAGCTGTCGTTAACTGGCCTCGCCCAGAGAATGTGGGGGAGCTGCGCTCATTCCTGGGTTTTTGCGGCTACTATCGGCGATTTGTGGAAGGGTACTCACGTAGGGCCAAAGCCCTCAACAGCCTGCTCCGCATATACCCGTCTGAAATGGGTCCGAAGAACCACTCTGCCAAACAGCCCTTCGGGGATAAATGGACCCCCGAGTGCGACCAAGCCTTCCACGACTTGAAGCAGAGCCTGACGGCTGCTCCGGTCTTGGCCTACGCCAATCCCGACCAACCCTACATCCTGCATGTGGACGCCAGCCTGAGTGGTCTAGGAGCCGTGTTGCATCAAAAATATCCCAACGGGTTGCGACCCGTAGCATATATCAGCCGTAGTCTCACAGTCAGTGAGCAGAACTATCCAGTACACAACCTCGAGTTCTTGGCTCTTAAGTGGGCTATAGTGGCCAAACTTTGGGACTATCTGTACGGGGTGTCGTTCGAAGTACGCACCGACAATAATCCTCTCACCTACATCATGACCTCAGCCAAACTTGATGCGACCGGACATCGCTGGTTGGCCGTGCTCTTCAATTACAACTTCACCTTGAAATACAAACCTGGGCCTTTGAACATTGGAGCTGACGCCCTGTCGAGGCGACCGGGGTTGATCCTTACCGCTGACGAAGAGCAGTGGGAAGAGATTCCTGGACCCGGAATAAGAGCACTCTGTGGCACGGCAGCCATCATAGATGAGCAAGTAGCCTTTTCGGAATTACGGGTGGCCGACTCCCTAGGGTGCACCTCTACTGCTATACCTGAAGCCTATCGTGACCCGAGTGGGATGCATGTTACCCCCGATCAAATCATTGCTTGGGAGGACATGGTACGTTACCAAGAACAAGATACGGTCGCAGGGACTATCCGTGAGGCCATTCGACAAAAGCGATGGGGCCTGCTTCGCCAGACTCCGGGGGATGTCGGAGGTATACTGATGCGGGAGGCGGACAAATTTGAAATCCAAGATCGGCTGTTGTACCGAGTGGTGAAGTATCATGACCATCTGGGTCGCCGCCAACTAGTGTTACCAAAACGACTACAATACTTAGTGTTGAAAACTCTCCATGATGAACACGGACATCTGGGAGTAGACAAGACTTTCGGACTAGTGAGAGACAGATTTTTTTGGCCAAAAATTAGAGAATCCGTGGAGCATCACTGTCGAAGGTGTGTGCAGTGTATCCAACGCAAGACTCTACCCACTAGAGCGTCCCCCATGGGCCATCTAAAGAGTACGGGACCGATGGATTTAGTCTGCATGGACTTATTGTGCACCGAACCCGACACCTATGGTATAGGGAACGTGCTGGTCATCACTGATCATTATACCCGCTACGCCCAGGCCTTTCCGACCAAAGATCAAAAAGTTATTACGGTGGCTAAGGTGCTCTGGGAGAAGTATTTCATGCACTATGGGCTACCTCAACGTCTGCACTCCGACCAGGGACGGGACTTTGAAAGTAAACTAATAAAAGAATTGCTGAACCTCTTGCACATTAAAAAGTCCCGTACTACCCCTTACCACCCAGAAGGGGATGCTTTACCCGAACGTGTCAATCACACTCTGCTGGACATGCTGGGCACGCTAACGGGTGTAGAGAAGACTAAGTGGAGTCGCCATGTGGAAACCCTAGTCCATTCTTATAATTGCACCCGACACGAATCTACCGGGTTCTCGCCCTACTTTCTTATGTTTGGCCGTGAAGCCCGTCTGCCAGTGGATATCCAGTTAAGAGTCTCCACCGATGGGGTGCACAATTCCACCCATTTTCGCTACGTACAAACATAGCAAGAGAACCTACAGAAGGCCTATGGGCAAGCCGAGAGAACCACCGAAAAACTGAATGCCGGGAACAAAAGACACTATGATCACAAAGTAAAACATAGAGACATTAAACCTGGTGATGCCGTACTGCTCCGCAACCTGGGAGTACCGGGAAAACATAAGTTGGCTGACCGTTGGCGGGAAGGGGTGTACGAAGTAATTTCTCAAATGCCCGGCCTTCCAGACTACCGTATCAAAGACTCGGAGGGTCGGATAAAGTCGTGGCATCGCAATCATCTGCTCCCTATTCCCCAAATAGAAGAAGGAGACTTGGAGTGGCCTACATCTCCCCTGAGTGGGGAACTGTCATCAGGACAGGAAAGTCTGGAAGATCCAAAGGAAGGAACCTCTCAAAGGGGCCTTCCGGCCGCGGGGGCATCTCCCGGAGGAGCTAAGGGCAAAGAGCCCCTTGGCCCCATGACAGAGACACTGACTCCAGTGAGTCCGCCGCTAGATCCCCAGAGCCCGTGCTTTGTGCCACAAAGAGACTTTACAGCTATACCCAGCCCCTCAAGGACCGAGTTGGAAATGCCAGAGGAAAATTGCTACTCTCCCAAAGAGGTAGCGGAAGAGCCAATTTGCAGAAGCCAAAGAGCTGGCCAACCTCCCACGAGGTTGGCTTATGATCAGTTCGGGGCACCCCATTATGAGGCTCAGCAGTGGGCTCGCAGCCGGGTCCAATCAGTGATTATCATGTTCAGTGAAATGTACAAGTTAATAGAGAGACCAATGTATTAGTGTTTTTCATTATATAACTGGTTGTGTTGTTATCATTGGCCAAGCGGGGTCGTTGGAATCCACAGGGGGGAGGATGTAGCCGTGACCCCTGATTCACCCCAAAGAGCGGGAGGTTGCTCTTGCAAATAGTAGTGGCAAAAGCCCGCGAAGGAGGACAGTGCATTTGGCGGGAGAAAGCAGTCCCTTGACCCAGCAGCCCTGCGGGGAGGGTCAGGTGGGAGAGTCTAGCCAATGGTCGGAGGATGTGCCAGAGATATAGGCAGTGGTTGCACGCACGTGGAGAGAGAGCTGATTGGAGAGGAGAGGAGATGGAGAGTCTGTGAGGGGAGGTTGAACCGCCCTGGCGCAGGCCAGGTGCCCCAGCCCAGTTAGCCCTGAGTCACCTTAGAGACAAGCTGAGCTAGGGATCGCCTTAGTGAGGTTCCTGTTCCCCTAATAACTGTAAGTCTTGACCGGGACTATACTGTCGAGAGGGAGGTCTGGGCTCAGACCCCCACTGGTGTTGCCGGAGTCCGGGTGGGAGCGCCCCGGACCCTAGAGAGAGAGAGAGAGAGAGAGAGATCTGTGTCGACGTACAGAGACCCTTTTTGAAGATCGTGGCAGTCCCGAGCACCGGAGTGCTCGGCAGGTATTTCATCAAGTGCACCACCGGTACCATTCATTCACCCGAGACACAGTGGCTGCGCAGTCACCCATACACACACATAGGGCCTGCTGTGAGTGGGAGGACTAATCCGTAAGGATCGGACACGGGGTGGGCTCACCCGGTGGCGGGTGTGAGGGGGTTATTGGTTGTGTTTCCAACGTGGCGCATGTTGTGGGGCGTCCGCCGTTGCGCTAGGTAATGTTGACATCCGCTGTGGCGTGCTATATAACGTCTACATATATATAGGAATGTTATGGCATGTAATGTACTGTGAGTTTGGTCTGCAAGTAAAAGAGATTGGTTTTAGAACTTGGCTGTGTGAGTGTAATTCTTGCATATACGTCCTGCGAATACCCACTCCCCCTTTGGCGGAAGCTATCGCAGGTGGAGGCGCTGCACCCGTTATAAATATTGCGCGCACCCCAGGCTCTCCGTGGCAGAGACTCAGGCCCTGTGACCCGGCAGGTAATACAGCACAGAGTAGCAGCTTGTTAGTGATAGGAAGCAGGGCTACATATATATAGTGGAGGTTTCTTGTTGCCTTTTTCACCCAACATAACTTAAAACATGATGATATATATATACCTCTGCCCCCTTTTTCTCTGTCATCTGGGCATCCATTTTCGAGGTTCTGTACATTTAGCATTTGTTTGGGATTGGAGTTTTGACTGTGTCTTCCCCGTCTGGTATTGTTTTTATATGTATGTCTTTTTTTACTGTGTTTCATGTGTTTTTCTGGTCCATGATTAATAAACCCTTTTGTACTAATATTCATACTTTTCCTTGATCAGAGTGCTTTATTTGGGATTTCTGTCTTTTTTGTGTGTTCATATATTCTTTCCCATAGCACCGCCATTTGCCTTTATTTTGGATTATTTGTGGTCAATGATCAGAATTTGTGTCTTTAGGTTTTTGATGCGGTTATATTTGTGTTTATATATATATATATATATATATATATATATATATATTATATATTTCCCCTTACTAAAGAGTCTACTGGTACTGCTGTTACCTTTTGGCTAACAGAAGGCCGGAGCCTCCAACACTGGGCGCCTGGGGTGATTGGATATCCACCTCTGTGCAGCTCCCCCACCTGAGAGGCATCCTGACGCAGTGTAAGGAATCGGGGAGCACGTCCCCTGCGGCGCAAGCGTTACACGCAGCAGGATAAGCCCCTCCCAGGAACATTGCCAGTAATACACACACACGTCTGTATATATAATAACAACCTTTACTACACACCATCAACAGTACCCTGTACCACACAGTATAACAACCCCAACTCTGTACCATCGATGACCCAGCAACCCTGCCTTTCACCCTTATCACGCAGCACACAGCACGTCCACTGCAGCAAGGGATTCTGGGAAATGACATGCAAATGAGCACACAGTGCCACCTTTTGCTTCAAATTCATTTTGACATGGACCCCTATAAGCTTATGCTTGCTGCATTGCACATCTTTTCAGCACAGCCTGGGTTAAGATGCAGAGCCAGTAAACCCCTCCACAGACAGCTGTTTTGACCTTTTGGGTCTCATCAGTGTGAGTCTGGTTATACTGGCTTTGCAATTTGAAGCTTGGATAGGTATCCACCACACATGGGTAAGTTATGGTGGGTATATATCTAATTGTTATCTAAAGCCCCCAAACTTCGATCACTGACATCTATGCCCGCGGCTTTGTATTGGAACAGGGTTCCTGTTTATAAGTTTGGCCTATATGGGGTAGTGGAGGGGAGGGGGTGTAGGAGTTTGATAAAGGTTTCAGAAAGCCCCTATGAATACAGGAAGAAAACCCCAGTCCTAGAACAGACTCCCGCACAACCGTCCACCTGTCAGAAATGTCAGAGGAGACACAGCAGCCCGTGGAGAGGGGCTCCCTCTGCTGGCCATACCTACAATAACAAGGATGACTGAGCAAATGCCCCTATATTAACCTATTCACTGCCAGAAGTGTCAGCCATGTGTTGCGCACAGCAGCAAATGGTGTTAAACATCCAGTCCCACGTGACCACACATATTAGACCTGCAACAAAGTGAGAGCAGTCTGACATCTGCATTGTTTAATGATGTTTCATTCTCCTTTATTCATTACTCCTTTCCCTAAATGTTATGTTTATGTCTGAAGCACTTCTCCCCTTTCTGTGTTATTTGTATTATTTGTTATTTATATGATTGTCACGTGTATTACGGCTGTGACGCGCTATGTACATTAATGGCGCTATGTAAATAAAGACATACATACATACATACATGAGAAAAACAAAACAGAGAGCGCACGCCCCATAGTGTAACACTGTAACATTTAATGTGGGGAAGGGGTGGATGGGGGGATTAAAAACACTCACAATAGACAAATAAAATATAAGCAGTATGTGATATATAATCACCACCAAGGCACGTCCAAAAACCGCAGCAGAGAGTCCAAAGCAGGCTGGAATTGATGTGGAACTGGTTATTCCATGTGTGAGCTGCCGTGGACCCCTGGACTCTGTACAGTGTTCTGGTGCTACCTGCCAGGACTATTTGTGTGGTTTGGACATTGGACTTTTATATTTATATTTATATTTATTTCATTTTTGGTAATTCATGTATTCTTATGTTTGCATTTAGTATATATTGATTTTATATATAATATTAAGGTTATTTTTACCCTTTAATTTTTTTTTTTTTAACTATTATCATTATCATTTGATATATATATATTTACTTGTTGGCGCTACTTTTTGTTTTTCTTTTGTATACATACATACATACATACATTATTTACCATGTGTTTAAAAGGTTGCAAGTTTGGGGACAAAACTCTTAACTGCTAAAAGCACAATATCCAATGTCCCAGAATATACAGCACACGCTGCTTTCAGAGGAGACTCCACCCGAGGAAAGAGTGCAGCAGCGTTTCCAAGTGTGCAGTGATCAGGGCTGTAATGTAGAGCTCTAGGTGAGAAATCATAGCATTAGACAACCTGCATTCCCAAAAGGGAACATCACCTAAAAAACACGTGCAAAAAATGGACACTTAGTGGGACTGTAATTATAGCCCATCCCTGCAGGGGGCAGTATTATACAGCATGCAAACTGTGCTTAATTCCTTTCTACTGAACTCATGGGTCTGGCAGTCTGTGTTCATCGTACTTTTACTCCAAGTTCCACCTGATTGAGGCAGTGAGAATGTGTCACCTCTCACTGTATTCATCTGAAATTAGCGCTGTCCTCTCCAAATCTCCCATGGTAATCTGTCCGAGAGCCAGGCTGCCGGGAAAATGTGCTCTGTGTCTGGTCGGCTGTGTGAATGCATACGTGTTATATCTACTGTGAGTGTGTGGATTCATGTGTGTGTATATCTATGAGTATATGCATGTATCAACAAGAAGCAAATCATTGCCCTCAAACAAGACGGCGGTTCAACAATAAAAGACAGCGCACTTCTAAAGAGAGCTGAGAACTTGTACATGAGATTGTGCGAGAACACAGATAACACTGTGCATAATCCAGCAGAGGATGAGCGAGAAGAAGCCAACGATGCACCATGCGTCCTTCCAGAAGAAGTGCCAAAGCTATAAAATCCAAGAAGACTGGGGAGGCTCCCGGGGAAGATGGGATTACAACTGAAATATTGTAAGAAGCTGGGGAAGAAGTGGAGAAGGTCCTTGCAAAACTCTTTCCATGCTGCTTGAAGAACAGGACATTTCCCGATCGATGGAGCAATGCCGTAGTTATCCTGTTCCACAAGAAGGGAGGCAAAGACCTCAAGAACTACAGAGCAATCAGTCTACTGCCAATATTGACGAGATTCTTACGGAGATCCTCATTAAAGCTGCAGTTCAGTCAATATCCTGCATGTGTGTTTTTTTTAATAAATCAGTTCTGTAGTAAGAAAAAATACTTTTAGCATTTTCTGTTTTTAAAAAAACAACTTTGAAAGACCAATTTTCTTGTATTCTATTTTAACAGACATTTGCTAAGGCACTGTCCCTTCATGTCCTGTCACAAGCCCTGGCACACCCCTTTGTCAGCACTGCCCTCCCTCTTGCACATGTCAGTGCAGGAGTGCTCATGAATATTCATGAGCTTCCACTGACGGACTGAAGCAGAATATAAACAGATCCCTTCACTAATTATGTCACCAAATTTCGACCTATCAATACATGGAGAACGAATTGACCGGCAGCTATACAGTTCTTTAGGTAATTAGAGATTGCACACATGAAACTATTGAAGTAAAAAAATAAATAAAAAAAAAAAAGACTGAACTGCAGCTTTAATCGGCTACAACGGCCCCCGGACTTCGCCCCCAGCCTAGAACAAGCGGGATTTTGCAGTGAATACAACACAACGACCACCTCCAAGTCGTACAAGAAGGGATTTCCCAACGTAAGGAATACGATCTACCACTTCGTTTAGGATTCGTAGATTACGAAAAAGCATTTGATTCTATCTACACTTCAGCGGTTCCAAATGCTTTAAGAAGCGTACATTAATAATAATAATAATAATAATAATACATATTAGTACATTGAGATTCCAAAGAATATTTACGAGAATGCCACGTCTACCATTAGATTACACGAAGAAGCAAGCAAGATAAGGATCAGCAATGGAGTGCGGCACGGAGACACCGTCACCAAAGCTTTTCACAGCAACACTTGAAGAATTGTTCAAGACATTAGATTGGGAAGAAAAAGGAATCAAAGGTGAATACTTGAGTTAACTACGATTTGGAAACGACATCGTTATTTTTTGCCACACGTCCAGAAGACCTCCAGCAGCAAATCACAGAACTCGGAGAAGCAAGTGAGAATGTGGGCCTCTGTGTGAATCTCGGCAAGACCAAAGTGACCTTCTATCTTCAACTCTGCAAAAATTCAAACAAATTGAATAACCCTAGAAGAAGTCGAAGACGATGTGTTCCTTGGCCAGAAAATACAATGGATGGGAACCTTTTGAATGAAATCAACCGGAGAATGAGGATGGGATGGAGGCATTTGGAACAAACAAGACAATATTTCAAGGAAACCTTCTACTGTGCATCAAGAGGAAAGTTTTCGACCAGTGTATTCAGCCCGTGCTCACATATGGATGTGTAACTTGGACCTGAAATGTTATGATCATTCAGAAGCTTCAGACAACGCAAGGAAGTATGGAGAGATGTATGGCTGGGTATTACTCAAAGAGACAGGGGAAAGAATGAATGGGTTTGAACCCAAACCAAAAGTCTCTGACATCCTCACAAGGGTGAACAAATGAACATGGCAGTGGGTTGGACATATCACAGGAAGAAATGACCAGCATTGGACAAAGATGGAACTCAACTGGATTCCAAGGGAGATTAAAAGACCAAGACGACGACCAAAAGTAAGATGGGAGGATGAGATCAGGAAATGTGTTGGAGCATCGTGAAAAAGAGAGACTGTAAACGCAGTACTTGGGAGATTATTGGGGAAGATTCAGCCAGCAGTGGGGAGACAAGGGTTGAAGAATAAGATGATGATGATGATGATATGAATGTATATGTGTATATATCTATGAATGTATATACTGTATGCATGAGAGTATGTGTGTATGCACTAATTAATACATGTATGAGCCAATGAGTGATGAGTAAGAACCTTTTTTGTTCGTAATCACCTTATAGTGTGTCCCTACAATCTGTTTCCATTTGTGGGTCCTTTATAGCCCAGTCCAACACTGGGGGAATTGGTATTGCATATCATTACCCAGAATCCCTGGCTGCAGTGCACACACTAAGAGATAATGGGGAAAGACAGGGTTGCAAATCTGTCTGGGACATGTAAATGTACCCACAAGTAGTATTTTTGTTGACTATGGCACACCAAATATTCATTATATTTATAATTATACCAGTGGTAAGGACATATATCTATTGATTTGTTATAAATGTAAGAAGCCTTTTAAATACTGTGACACTTTCTATGGGATAACTGAAGTCTATTCATAAATCTGGAAAAGTAATGCAACTGCCTGCAGTACACTACTTCTAACACAAATGGGAGACAAACACCCACTGTCAGGCACTAAACAGCCCTCCTATTTGGAACCTGGATTTTGCAGCCAGAACAAGCAGACAATAAGTAAGGGATTCCGCTGCTGCTGCTGCAATGAGGAGGCCCTGATTTGACATCAGAATAACATGTTACACTGTTATCTATCACTGTAGTTGTGTGATGGAGATTAATTCACTGCAGGAGGTTTGGGATACAGTGTTAGTTTCTATTATACAAGCTTGTGTGTTTGGATCCAGTCCCAGCCACGTCCTGGGGTGATGTAAGACAGTCTCCCGGCACCAATACTGGGATAATATTGTAGGAAAACCAAAACGTCACCGAATTCATCAATTGTGTCCAAAAGCAGGGTTTATTTTCCGTTCAGAAATCGGTACTGGTACTGGTTTCCTTGCACTAGTTTTGCAGATGGGAGAAGTTGTCACATTACTCGTTCCCCTGTGTGATTTTGCACAAATCAATTCACCTCCCTTTCCCTAAATGAACACACCTTGAATGTTCTCCTCTCTTGGTTGGATGCTGCCACACAAACCGTGGAGCGGTTCGATGCGTCGACGCGAAAATAGCTTTGCTGGGACGCGCAGCACCTTATTCTGCATCTTACAATCTCTGCTAAAAAAACTCGGCTGCTACAATCGCTTTCCTCTCTGCTAAATCTGTCTCCGCGTCTCTCCTGCCGAGATCCCTCTCCTGGCTTCCTATCAAATCCCGTATCACTTACACAACTCTCCTCCTCTCTTTAAGGCTATACACTGTTCTGCCCCTCTTTACCGCTGGCTATACACCTGCCCGACTCTGCACCGTGATTCTTCCCTGTCTTTGTAGTGCTGTCGCCCTGCGGATATCTTTACCTGAGTTTTATTCCAGGCGTTAAGATGTCCAGAGAGAGTCTTCCGCTAGAAAGTGAGCCTGGGATATTTTTGTCCTGGTGATCGGGTGTCTTGCTATAGAAGATTCCTGAAGCCCCAGAGTGGATTCCTGATCCTCTGGGTTATCCGAAGTTTAGAATGCAGGGTCTCACCTTGAGGCTGCCCACTTGCCCCCTCCCCAGCGAGTGGGTGGTAGTCAAGGGTGCTGTTCTGAATAACTTACAACCTAATTATTGCTGTCCCTGAGACACAGTCACCTTTCCCCCACTGGAGAACATTTTATCCCCGGGCATTTGAATGGTGATTAATAATCTGTTCTCCAGCATATTAAATAGGGGACAACATGACAAGAAACTCACAGTGGCTCTCAGAGTGGGTGCTGGGGATCAGATCGGGCGCTGGGGATCGGGTCCTGGGGATCGGAGCAGGTGCTGGGGATCGGAGTGAGTCCTGGGGATCGGAGCCAGTGCTGGGGATCGGAGCGAGTGCTGGGGATCGGGTCCTGGGGATCGGAGCAGGTGCTGGGGATCAAAGTGGGTGCTGGGGAACGGAGCGGGTACTGGGGATCGGAGCGGGTACTGGGGATCAGAGTGGGTGCTGGGGATCGGAGCCGGTGCTGGGGATCGGAGCGAGTGCTGGGGATCGGGTCCTGGGGATCGGAGCAGGTACTGGGGAACAGAACAGGTGCTGGGGATCAGAGTGGGTGCTGGGGAACGGAGCGGGTACTGGGGATCGGAGCGGGTACTGGGGATCAGAGTGGGTGCTGGGGAACGGAGCGGGTACTGGGGATTGGAGCGGGTACTGGGGATCGGAGCAGGTGCTGGGGATCAGAGCGGGGCTGGAGATCAGAGCGGGTGCTGGAGATCAGATCGAGTGCTGGTGATCGGGCCTGGGGATCAGAGTGGGTGCTAAGCACTGGAGCGGGTACTGGGGATCGGAGCAGGTGCTGGGGATCAGCGCGGGTGCTGGGGATCAGGTCCTGGGGATCAGAGCAGCTGCTGGAGATTAGATCGGGTGCTGGGGATCGGGTCCTGTGGATCAGAGCGGGTGCTGGGGATCGGGTTCTCGGGATCAGAGCGGGTGCTGGGGATCAGATCGAGTCCTGGGGATCGGAGCGGGTACTGAGGATTGGAGCAGGTGCTGGGGATCAGAGCGGGGGCTGGGGATCAGAGCGGGTGCTGGAGATCAGATCGAGTGCTGGTGATCGGGCCTGGGGATCAGAATGGGTGCTAGGCACTGGAACAGGTACTAGGGATCGGAGCAGGTGCTGGGGATCAGCGCGGGTGCTGGGGATCAGGTCCTGGGGATCAGCGCGGGTGCTGGGGATCAGAGCAGCTCCGGTGATTAGATCGGGTGCTGGGGATCGGGTCCTCGGGATCAGAGCGGGTGCTGGGGATCAGATCGAGTCCTGGGGATCGGAGCGGGTGCTGGGGATCGGAGCAGGTGCTGGGGATCGGGTCCTCGGGATCAGAGCAGGTGCTGGGGATCAGAGCGGGTGCTGGGGATCGGAGCGGGTGCTGGGGATCAGAGCGGGTGCTGGGGATCGGAGCGGGTGCTGGGGATCGGAGCCGGTGCTGGGGATCGGAGCCGGTGCTGGGGATCGGAGCCGGTGCTGGGGATCGGAGCCGGTGCTGGGGATCGGAGCCGGTGCTGGGGATCAGGTCCTCGGGATCAGAGCAAGTGCTGGAGATTGGAGCGGGTGCTGGGGATCGGAGCGGGTGCTGGGGATCAGGTCCTCGGGATCAGAGCAGGTGCTGGAGATCGGAGCCAGTGCTGGGGATCGGAGCCGGTGCTGGGGATCAGAGCGGGTGCTGGGGATCAGAGCGGGTGCTGGGGATCAGAGCGGGTGCTGGGGATCGGGTCCGCGGGATCGGAGTGGGTGCTGGAATTGGAGCGAGTGCTGGGGATCGGAGCAGGTGCTGGGGATCGGAGCGGGTGCTGGGGATCGGAGCAGTGTTCGGGATCAGAGCGGGTGCTGGGGATTGAAGTGGGTGCTGGGGATCAGAGCGGGTGTTGGGGATTGATGTGGGTGCTGGGGATTGAAGCGGGTGCTGGGGATCAGAGCAGGTGCTGGGGATTGAAGTGGGTGCTGGGGATCAGAGCAGGTGCTGGGGATTGAAGTGGGTGCTGGGGATCAGAGCAGGTGCTGGGGATTGAAGTGGGTGCTGGGGATCAGAGCAGGTGCTGGGGATTGAAGTGGGTGCTGGGGATCAGAGCGGGTGCTGGAAATCAGAGCGGGTGCTGGGGATTGAAGTGGGTGCTGGGGATTAGAGCGGGTGCTGGGGATTGAAGTGGGTGCTGGGGATTAGAGCGGGTGCTGGGGATTGAAGTGGGTGCTGGGGATCAGAGCAGGTGCTGGAAATCAGAGCGGGTGCTGGGGATTGAAGTGGGTGCTGGGGATTAGAGCGGGTGCTGGGGATTGAAGTGGGTGCTGGGGATTAGAGCGGGTGCTGGGGATTGAAGTGGGTGCTGGGGATCAGAGCGGGTGCTGGAAATCAGAGCGGGTGCTGGGGATTGATGTGGGTGCTGGGGATTGAAGTGGGTGCTGGGGATTAGAGCGGGTGCTGGGGATTGAAGTGGGTGCTGGGGATCAGAGCGGGTGCTGGAAATCAGAGCGGGTGCTGGGGATTGATGTGGGTGCTGGGGATTGAAGTGGGTGCTGGGGATTAGAGCGGGTGCTGGGGATTGAAGTGGGTGCTGAGGATTGAAGTGGGTGCTGGGGATCAGAGCGGGTGCTGGAAATCAGAGCGGGTGCTGGGGATTGAAGTGGGTGCTGGGGATTGAAGTGGGTGCTGGGGATTAGAGCGGGTGCTGGGGATTGAAGTGGGTGCTGAGGATTGAAGTGGGTGCTGGGGATCACAGTGGGTGCTGGGGATTGAAGTGGGTGCTGGGGATCAGAGCGGGTGCTGGGGATTGAAGTGGGTGCTGGGGATTGAAGTGGGTGCTGGGGATCAGAGCGGGTGCTGGGGATTGAAGTGGGTGCTGGGGATTGAAGTGGGTGCTGGGGATCAGAGCAGGTGCTGGGGATTGAAGTGGGTGCTGGGGATTGAAGTGGGTGCTGGGGATCAGAGCAGGTGCTGGGGATTGATGTGGGTGCTGGGGATTGAAGTGGGTGCTGGGGATCAGAGCAGGTGCTGGGGATTGAAGTGGGTGCTGGGGATCAGAGCAGTTGCTGGGGATTGATGTGGGTGCTGGGGATTGATGTGGGTGCTGGGGATCAGAGCGGGTGCTGGGGATTGAAGTGGGTGCTGGGGATCAGAGCAGGTGCTGGGGATTGATGTGGGTGCTGGGGATTGAAGTGGGTGCTGGGGATCAGAGCGGGTGCTGGAGATTGATGTGGGTGCTGGGGATTGAAGTGGGTGCTGAGGATCAGAGCAGGTGCTGGGGATTGATGTGGGTGCTGGGGATCAAAGCGGGTGCTGGGGATTGATGTGGGTGCTGGGGATTGAAGTGGGTGCTGGGGATCAGAGCGGGTGCTGGGGATTGATGTGGGTGCTGGGGATTGAAGTGGGTGCTGGGGATCAGAGCGGGTGCTGGGGATTGATGTGGGTGCTGGGGATCACAGTGGGTGCTGGGGATTGAAGTGGGTGTTGGGGATCACAGTGGGTGCTGGGGATTGAAGTGGGTGCTGGGGATTGATGTGGGTGCTGGGGATTGATGTGGGTGCTGGGGATCACAGTGGGTGCTGGGGATTGATGTGGGTGCTGGGGATCAGAGCGGGTGCTGGGGATCACAGTGGGTGCTGGGGATTGATGTGGGTGCTGGGGATCAGAGCGGGTGCTGGGGATCACAGTGGGTACTTTTTCACTTTGGACTCTAACATTACAATTATTAGGCACTAAAAATGCCCTTAAAGGGGCAAGTCCTATTAAGCAGAAAAAAAACAGTTTCCCGATATGATGGATTATAAAATAAAAATCGCTCTTAAATGAAATATATTGATATTTGTGTTTTGTAACAAATAGTTACAGATGTATTTTCAGTGGGAACACTACATTTCTATGCTATCAGATACCTTAATAATGGTCCTTTACGTCTCAGTGTTTGGCTAATTATCACTTCCTAGGAGAAGAACAATGGGGGATCCTTTCTCTGCAAGGGGGGGGGGAGAGGGGGGGGGAAGGAGCTTCCACAAAAAATAGAGATTGTTTAAGCCCCGAGGCATCTACTTCCATGGGAGACATTAAACATGCTGCTAAAACTGCGTCTAAATGTTTTATTTTAATAAAATGGCCAATAGATGTATTCCCCGGGGCTCTGCAACGTCTCCTTCTGCTGGGCCACTGCCGCGCTAACGATCATTCAAATAATCAATATATTAATAGATACATGTAATTAATAAAAATAAGGCATTGGGTCACAGGAGAGAGCTGCCCCCAAATTCATGTCAGTGACTGAGCCACTGTTTGAGCCACCTGTGCTGAAGCAGGGATATGCTTAAAACCTGGCCCTTGAATACTGGACTTGCCAACCCCTGCAATAAGGCACCTTCTTGGTGAAGTATTAGTGGCGTCCAGTCACCCCCAGGACGGGAACTAAGTGCAGTGACATGTTTAATGGGTCACTTGGCATTTTACCATTATTATATATTTTTTTAATCCTTTCAATGGTATCCAAAAGCTTTGTTACGTTTTTTTTTACAACCAACTTGTTTGCAAAGTAATGATGACGTCATCGTTAGTCAAACAGATCAACTAAATACCTGATATGCAGGAATCCGGTGTTCCCAGAGAAAAGCGAAACATATTCATGTTTTACAAGATGCAGAAAAGTACATCAGCGACTTCCATCGCGACTGAATCTTTCTAAAGAAGCCAGTTGCACTAAATAAATGGTTTAAATAATAATATATCTTTTTTTGACCTGCTACATTGGACTGCCTCTTTAAACCTACGCCTGACGCAAGCCTCGTCTATAAAATCCAGCACCCATGGGGTTACTATTTTGAGTGGAATTATACCCCACTTGCCAATAGCAACACTGGGCTGGATTTACTGCTGCGAATCCCTTCTTTTAAAAAAATGTGCCGTCGCCTCCGGTATGAATGGCCGTTATATTCAGCCCAGAGCAGGTTAAATATTGGTCTTTCTGTCCGGGGGGGGGGGGGGGGGGCCGCATCACGTCCAGCCGTGGATGCAACCCCCCCCCCCCCAAGCGGGACTAAATCCCACATCACAAACCCACCATACATAAGGGCGTACAATCCCTGCTCTGTGCTCCGGGGAGACGTGAGTTTGAAGAGGGCTCTCGCGTGATTGGCTACCCCCTCGCACACGCGTGACCACTGATGCAGAGGATTATGGGAAGTGCGGTCTGGTAGTGAGGTCAATGGGATCTATTAACCAGTGTCCCAGCTGCAAAACTGCACCAGATTTAGCAAACAATACGAATGCCATTGCTCTCAATAGGATTATTTCTTCTGTACGTCTGGTGCTGGATGTTCGGGGTTCCCCCCCCCACAAATGTTTTACAGCAGTGAGACTCCGACAAGTAGGAGCACGAAGGGTTACTGCTCAGGCAATTATTGTTAGAGTTTAAATACATGTGGCCAGGTCTCCTGCTGGGCTCCCCCTGGACCTCCCTTACCTCCGCGCGTGGTGCAGGTGCCGCCGGAGGTTGCGGTCAGACCACCGTAGGTAGGGAAGTTGCGCAGGGGCGACCGTGTCGTCGGAGATCCACAGCTGCTCCCTTAGCAGGGCACCGCCATCTTGATATTGCGCAAGCATGCGCAGTACAGTTGCGCAGAAAGGTGTCGGGAGATGCAGCGGCCATTACAGGCACACACATGCGCAGCGTATGACAGCCATCTTGGAGAAGGTGTTCCGCGGGGACAACAGCCCCCAGAAGGCCATGGGGCTGAAGATCAGATGGGGAAATACAGCCTATAGGGCTGCAGCATTGGTCCTGCCACAAGATTGATACATTTGGCGCACTGCGAGCCATGCCAGTTGGAGCTGGGACATCAGAGGGTAAGGGTGTGTGTGCAGGGTGTCTGTAGGCCCCTGCACTAGGCCAGAGACCCCAATAGGCCTCAGCTAGGCCCCGACTCCCCTGTAAAGATTGTGGCTGCTACTGGGACCGGCCCTTACATAGGGATACTGCCCAGTAGCATTCTTAGTGTCAGGGACACAGCGGAGAACACCGCGCAGCAGATTCGACCTGTGGTCTGGGTCCAGACCACCACCGCATACAGAAACTCTTACGGGGGACCCTCCAGCTGGATACCATCAATCGTGGAGGCGGACACCATCGCGGACCACGTCGCTGGATCAGCGGATCCCTGTCACTATTCTGTCTGTGCTACCGGGTGCTGGAGCACCCGGCAGGTATCATCACCTCACCAAGTGCACCAACAATAACTCTTTAGTTGTGGGCAGCGCTGTCGCACACATTGGTTGGGTTGGCTCTTGTTGACACCAAGTTGGTTGGGTGCTCAGGGTCCCCTCAGTACTTTGGGGGGATAACCCATCAGGGTGTGGTCACTGTGTTGGAGGGCACTGTGGGGTTATGGCCGTGCGTGGCCTATATTACTCTCTGCATGCAATGAACTGTTATCTATACCAGTGTGTGTGTTATTGCATTGGGTCCCGTGACGGGGTTATCCAACATAGAAGGATCCCGCACAGGTGGAGGCGCTGTCACCAGACGGATCAGGTAGCGGAGCAGCGGAGCAGCGGAGCAGCGGAGGTTCAGGCCTCCGTGAGCCACAGGTACCGCACCACACACACTCAGCAGCCGCCATATCTCCCATAGGGTGGGGGAAAGTGCGCTGCATATATATATATATATATATATATAGATATATTTCTTATTCAGAGCATTTTCCTTCTATTATGTGCACACGCACAGGCCACTTGGCTATGAGACATAGCCCCAGGTATTGCAGGGAAGGCACAGTGCTAGGTACACAATGTTAGGCCCGTGCCTGGGCCACATGCATGTCCTGGGTTTGGCCTGTGCCTGGGCCACATGCATGTCCTGGGTTAGGCCCGTGCCTGGGCCACATGCATGTCCTGGGTTAGGCCCGTGCCTGGGCCACATGCATGTCCTGGGTTAGGCCCGTGCTTGGGCCACATGCATGTCCTGGGTTAGGCCCGTGCTTGGGCCACATGCATGTCCTGGGTTAGGCCCGTGCCTGGGCCACATGCATGTCCTGGGTTAGGCCGTGCTTGGGCCACATGCATGTCCTGGGTTAGGCCCGTGCTTGGGCCACATGCATGTCCTGGGTTAGGCCCGTGCTTGGACCACATGCATGTCCTGGGTTAGGCCCGTGCCTGGGCCACATGCATGTCTTGGGTTAGGCCCGTGCCTGGGCCACATGCATATCCTGGGTTAGGCCCGTGCTTGGGCCACATGCATGTCCTGGGTTAGGCCCGTGCTTGGGCCACATGCATGTCCTGGGTTAGGCCCATGCTTGGACCACATGCATGTCCTGGGTTAGGCCCGTGCCTGGGCCACATGCATGTCCTGGGTTAGGCCCGTGCCTGGGCCACATGTATGCTCAGTGCAATAACCTTATCTTCCCTGGTAACATGTCTCTGCAGAGAATACAGGAGACGTGTCTCTGCTGTGTCACTCGGCTTTCTCCCTGATGAAAATAACCTCTTCTCAAAAACACATTCTCCCAACACAAATTCTGCCCCGAAGAGCTGACATTCTAAAAGGGATTTAAAGCCAGGAAAGGAGGGAGGTTGTGACTCAGGAGGTGCAGGGTGAGAGTGACAGGGGACATAGGGAGAACATGCTCACATACTGTGGATAGAGAATGGTACCAGGGGTGCCCAACTCGTGTCCCCCAGGGCTTTCAAAAGGTCCGGTTTAAAGCATATCCCTGTTTCAGCAGAGGTGGCTCAATCAGTGCTGAAGCAGGGATATCATTAATCCCTGGCCTGTTGGTGGCCCTTGAGGACTGAAGTTAGCCGTCCCTGCTATATATACTGTATGTTGTACCTACCTGTATCCTGCTCTGTCTGTACCTCTTCCCCTGCATGCCCCACACACCTGCAGTTTGCATTAAGAGGAAGCCTCTCTTGTCCCTCTTTTTCCGATAATGTTCTGTCTTCATGCAATAGGAATTGTAAAACATACAGGACACCTACAAGCTCATATTGAACCCCCAAAATAACCACAACATATATATAAGCATATAAGTGTCACAGAGGAGTGCTACTGAGCATGGCAATATATATTTAAAACCAGAGACAGAACATGAAACACAGACAGAGCTCAGTGCACATCCAGTGAAACTCATACACGGTACAGTGCCTAAATATATATGTATAGATATCTATTAAATAAATGGTCTTTTAGTTTAACATTTTGGCCAAAGTGTTGTAAGCCCTTGAGCCACTACACGGCAGACCACATCTCAAGGGTACCTAACACTAATATAAATTCTTAATAACCTGTGCATTACCAGGTTAATAAGAGCTTCAATCAGACTTAGAACTATGCAACTAATTTTGACAGATTTATTATAAATCATTCTTCCTGGTAATGCACAGGTTATTAAGAATTTATATTAG
This sequence comes from Ascaphus truei, assembly GCF_040206685.1. Lineage (NCBI taxonomy): Eukaryota > Metazoa > Chordata > Amphibia > Anura > Ascaphidae > Ascaphus > Ascaphus truei. The sequence goes on along the minus strand of NC_134490.1, from coordinate 6,059,502 downwards.
TATTAGGTACCCTTGAGATGTGGTCTGCCGTGTAGTGGCTCAAGGGCTTACAACACTTTGGCCAAAATGTTAAACTAAAAGACCATTTTATTTAATAGATATCTATACATATATATTTAGGCACTGTACCGTGTATAAGTTTCACTGGATGTGCACTGAGCTCTGTCTGTGTTTCATGTTCTGTCTCTGGTTTTAAATATATATTGCCATGCTCAGTAGCACTCCTCTGTGACACTTATATGCTTATATATATATGTTGTGGTTATTTTTGGGGTTTATTATGAGCTTGTAGGTGTACCCTATGTTTTACAATTCTTGTTCAGCTGGTCTTAGATGATTGAAGGGTGGCTCCTCCTACCTAATTGAAGCTCACCCCCTCCCACATTTAAATGGTTAAAAGCTCACTCCATTGCATCTCCCACTCTCAGGGGAACTTGCTTGCTTGCAGTTTGTGACAAATCTAATACAGAGTGCTTTTCCTGGTAATGTACAGGTTAATAAGAGCTTCAATCAGACTTAGAACTATGCAACTAATTTTGACAGATTTATTATAAATCATTCTTCCTGGTAATGCACAGGTTATTAAGAATTTATATTAGTGTTAGGTACCCTTGAGATGTGGTCTGCCGTCTAGTGGCTCAAGGGCTTACAACACCTTGGCCAAAATGTTAAACTAAAAGACCATTTTATTTAATAGATATCTATCATATATATTTAGGCACTGTACCATGTATAAGTTTCACTGGATGTGCACTGAGCTCTGTCTGTGTTTCATGTTCTGTCTCTGGTTTTAAATTCATGCAATAGGCACACAGGAGTTAGGTTACCCTCGGGTAAAATCCCACTGAGGCCTCAGTTGGAAAACTGACTCCAGTGGTTAGATTTCCTTTAAAAAAAAAGTAGTGACACTGTTACTGTGTTACTGTCCATAAACTCTAAACCTGAGGCGGAGAGCTTTGGATATTATTTTGTGTTTTTATTCTTATTTGGCTCTAATTATGTACTCAGCACTGTACAAAATAATACACATTTATATTGAACAAGACAATACAAGTGCATCAAGTGCAACGAGACAAAATATCTCATGTGCACTGACCCTGGCCCCTTACTGGCGCACTTACCAGAACAACCTCCTTTTGTCTCCCTTCTTACCACTTAGATTGTAAGCTCTGCGGGGCAAGGACTCCTTTTCCTAATGTTGCTTTCATGTCAGAAGCGCTTATTCCCACTGTGTGTTATATTATTATGTCACGTGTGTTACTGCTGTGACGCGCTATGTACATGGATGGAGCTATATAAATAAAGATATACTTACATACATACAAGGTGAGTGCTACTGACATAAATGCAAACTGTGTGAGAGGGAGTCCCTGCTCCCAAGAGCTTACAATCTAAGCCGATTGTTGGGAGACGGACAGATACAAGAAGTGTAAATGATATAACAGTGTAATCAGAGATGTTTGGACATCATTATGCAATGTTTATTCCCCAAAATAAAATGGCAGCGAGGCCTTCAAATAATCCACTTTCATTCAAAAGAAATACAGAAACGTTACATTTGGAAATAAAGAAAATGGCCGTGCTTCTCTGCAGCCATTAGTACAATCACGCCAGTGACTCCCCTCCGTGCGTGAGATTGTAACAGCTCTTTAAAAGTACAACGATGTTGAAATTTTCGTTTTTATAACCTCCCCGATGTCAAATTTTTGTTTTTATTGCGCTCTTGCCAATTCCCCTGAACTGCACAGTACCGCGTATTATTTTACTGTTGCTAGGACAGCAGAGAATTCCAGGATAATGGATCCCAGGAGCTCCCGGTGAGGTCAGCGCTCCGTTCTTGGAACCGTGGATAAATCCGTCGGCACTTCTGGGGGATGAGCATTGTTGCTGCTGTACGTGCCATAGCAGAGCGCTGCTATGTGAGGAGTGATGTCACTGATGATGTCATCACTGATAAGGCAACAGTGGTGAGGCCACTACTGCAAGGATTGGGGAGATCATCACTGCACGATAACTGAGGTCAGCAGTGCACAGGATTACGTGGCCAACTCCAATCCTCAAGGGCCACGGATTGAGCCACGTGCTGTAGCAGGGATATCCTGAAAACCTGACCTGTTGGTGACCCTTAAGGACTGAAGTTGGCCGCCCCTGTACCATGGCACAGGCAGGAAGAAGAACATAAGTATTGCGCCGGGGTTAGAAGTTACACTGCACTGTAAGGTCAGCGCCACGTGATGGGTACACAGGTAGAATAGAATCATGATGTCAGCAGGACCCAAATGCCATTGATGTATTGGGCTAGAGGCGTAGCCTGCTGGTTAAAGACACTGCGTGTGACGCAAGTGATCCCAATTCTAACGCCTGCATCAGAGCCCTTATGACCCTGGGCAAGTCACTTAATCCCCCTCAGGCACCAAAATTAAATTGTAAGTTCTTCAGGGCAGGGACTATGAACAGTGCTGCAAGCACTACCAGGGCTTTATATACCTGTTATTCTGTCAGGTCACCTGAGCGCAGGTATCATGCAGGGATGTCAGTGCTACATGAGGAGGAGAAGTCCATCCCCAAATAATATTATTTCTTTTGTATATCGCACTGGCAGTGTACACAGCGCCGGACAATGAGTCCCTGCTCCAAAGCGCTGACAACCTCGTTTTGGGTTGCTGAGACAGTATTAAATCAACAGGGGGGGGGGGGGGGGGTGTTCTCCGGGAGTATGAAAGAGACCATATGCAGAAAAATAAGCCGAAATATATCATTTTTTTAAATGTTGGGCGCTAGTACTGCGCCGGGATTGCCCAGATTAGGAAGAAATAATGAAGAGGTTAGTACTCGCGTAACAAAATGCAGAGGCAGAGGAAGATAATGGGTGATATTCACTAAACCAGGGGGGGACAACTCCAATTCTCAAGGGCCACCAACAGGTCAGGTTTTAAGGATATCCCTGCTACAGCACAGGTGGCTCAATCATTGGGTCAGTCGAAGACTGAGCCTCTGATTGAGCCACCTGTGCTGAAGCAGGGACTGATTGAGCCACCTGTGCTGAAGCAGGGATATCCTTAAAACCTGACCTGTTGGGGGGGAGGGTCTTGAGGACTGGAGTTGGCCACTGCTGCACGAAACCATCTTCTGCCATAAGACACCAACGCAGACAGACGCCTTACCGTCTACAGAAATTAATGGTGTCTCTCAGCGGTGGAAGGTGCATTATGGCAGAGAACGGTTTAATAACTATGGGCCAAAAGGACTACTTGCCCAAGGTCACATGGAGTGGGGACATTGGGATTCGAACCGGCTTCAAAGGCCGGGACATTACTACCGAGCTGCTTCTTCAGGCTTAAAAATGGTCCAAAAGCCTTCGTGGGAGCCACATGGACCATGCGGAAGTCCCATTTCACACCTATCTAAACCCTGGGTGATGAGCCACTCCCAGACAAAACTAGAGCAGCAACTTCTTAGGGTATGCCAGGTGTCCAGTATTGAATCGGACTGTCCTGTATTTGGACACTGTCCAGTAACAAATGAGAGGTAATACTGGACATGTATGTGTATATTGGTATTACCTCTCTGGACATGTGTGTGTATACTGGTATTACCTCTCTGGACATGTGTGTATACTGGTATTACCTCTCTGGACATGTGTGTGTATACTGGTATTACCTCTCTGGACATGTGTGTGTATACTGGTATTACCTCTCTGGACATGTGTGTGTATACTGGTATTACCTATCTGGACATGTGTGTTTGTATACTGGTATTACCTCTCTGGACATGTGTGTGTATACTGGTATTACCTCTCTGGACATGTGTGTGTATACTGGTATTACCTCTCTGGACATGTGTGTGTATACTGGTATTACCTCTCTGGACATGTCTGTGTATACTAGTATTACCTCTCTGGACATGTCTGTGTATACTAGTATTACCTCTCTGGACATGTGTGTGTGTATACTGGTATTACCTCTCTGGACATGTGTGTGTATACTAGTATTACCTCTCTGGACATGTGTGTGTGTATACTGGTATTACCTCTCTGGACATGTGTGTGCGTATACTGGTGTAGCCAGGTCACCCCTCATTGCCCTGCGACCCCCATTACCTCCGTGGCCGGAATCGTTGTTGGGTGCTGCCGGAGCCAAGCGGCAGACCCGACGGCCAATCTGGAGGGTGGGGGCCGAGCAGGGAGCGCTCCGGTGCTCCCCGGCGGCTCCCGTGTAGGGCGCCGCCATGTTGCGCAAGTTCGCGCATGCGCAGTGAGTGCCGGCGGACCTGAATAGTGGCGCATGCGCAGTTGCAGCGCACGATCGCTAGCCTACCAGGGAAGGCTCTTGGAAGGGACTACAAGTCCCATGAGCCTCAGCAGCACCCCATGTGACGCCAGGGAGCCAATAGGGCTGAAGGGTTGCCCTGCAGGACCAGGAATTGATACATTTTGCGCGCTGGAGAAACGAGGTCAGTCAGGACCAGGAAGAGTAAGGGATAGGAGGTGCGTGCAGGGGTCTGTGACCCGCTGCATTAGGCCAGCAACCCCCCCTAGGCCCCAGATAGGTCCTGAGCCCCTCTAATAGCTTGTGGTGCTATAAGGACAGGCCCTAGGTTAGGGACCCTGCCCCATTAGCTGTTTGCTAATTAGGGACACAGCGGACGCTGCGTTTCCCGCCAAGAGGCTTGGGCTCAAGCCCACGCCATTAGAGAGAGCTGGACTATCTTCAGGTTGGGATCGCCCCTTACGGATCACTACGCGGGTGGATCCTGGATGTCGTGCAGGAACTCGTCTGATCCTTTGAGAAGATTCTTTAAAGCCGGGTGCCGCCGCACCAGGCAGGTATCGTTATAAAGTGCACCAACAAAGTACTCACACATACTCCTAGAATCCTGCATAGGTGGAGGCGATGATCAAGAGACGTTCCAGAGAGCACCCCAGGTTCCCAGCAAGCGGAGGCTCGGGCCCTTAGTGAACCTGCAGGTATATGCACCACACCTGGTAACACCTAGGTTCTCCCTCACACATACTCTATATGCGGTTGGGTGGGGGAATACCCGTTACACTGGTATTACCTCTCTGGACATGTGTGTGTGTATACTGGTATTACCTCTCTGGACATGTGTGTGTATACTAGTATTACCTCTCTGGACATGTGTGTGTATACTAGTATTACATCTCTGGATATGTGTGTGTGTATACTGGTATTACCTCTCTGGACATGTGTGTGTGTATACTGGTATGACCTCTCTGGACATGTGTGTGTGTATACTGGTATTACCTCTCTGGACATGTGTGTGTATACTAGTATTACATCTCTGGATATGTGTGTGTGTATACTGGTATTACCTCTCTGGACATGTGTGTGTGTATACTGGTATTACCTCTCTGGACATGTGTGTGTGTATACTGGTATTACCTCTCTGGACATGTGTGTGTGTATACTGGTATTACCTCTCTGGACATGGAAAAAAGAGAAACACAAGAGCGCACCAAGATGAGAGATATAAAGTGTATTACCAACAAGATAAGATAGCAACCACTTACATGAATATAAACTTTAATATTCCCCGATCTCGACGATAACTTCTATGGTGGGGCATCACGTCGAGATCGGGGAATATTAAAGTTTTTATTCATGTAAGTGGTTGCTATCTTATCTTGTTGGTAATACACTTTATATCTCTCATCTTGGTGCGCTCTTGTGTTTCTCGTTTTTCTTGGTCATTTGGTATCACCGTCGGAGTTCTCCGTTGGGATCCACTTTGGAGGTGGGGGAAGACGCCCCGAATCGCAGGAGCAGCAAAAGAACAGAGAGGAATCAACATTCCACACCCTTAGAGAGCCAGAGCGCGGACTAAACTGTTTCTTCCTCTCTGGACATGTGTGTGTATACTGGTATTACCTCTCTGGACATGTGTGTGTATACTAGTATTACCTCTCTGGACATGCTTTGCACAGGATTTCCCTGAGCAGGGAAAGAGCAGGTTTGTTGCTAGCGGGCTGGGCAGCTTCTTGCAGCTTCCTGCATCCTTATTGGCTGCTACTGAGTAATGCAGCTAATCAGGAGGAGGTGTCAGGAGCTTCGGGGTGGGGCCAGGAAGAGAAGGAAACAGCATGGAGCAGAGAGGTGCGTGCGTGCATGCTTCGAGCGTGTGTGTGTCTCGAGCACCTTTCACCATTGTGTCCAGTATTTTTGGAGAAGCCGCCTGGCAACACTACAACTTCTACTTAATTACTTACTAACTCACAGTGGGCAAATGTCCCATATTCTTGTGTAACCTTCCCCGTCCCTCCCCAAGCAAACACTACCCACAACCAGGTGTTAATGCATTTACCAGGACAGCAGGAGGACAGATAAAAGGAGGATAACCCATTTGTCTTTCCTGCAGTCCCGCTTAGCACCAAAAATCCGAGTTGCAATAAAGTGAAAGCACTCAGCCACGTAACACCTTATTCTTCACATTGTTAGCAGCTGTTTCATAATATAAGAGATGTTTGTTAGCTTTGCTCATTTAGACTCGACTGCTAAAAGCACAATAACCAATGTTACCGTGTGTACGAGACTCACAGAGGTCGGAGTATTTATTACTTTTATTTTTTAAGAAATGTAAAGTTTGTTTGATAAAAGTCTCTGCTTTTTTTAGGAGCATACAGACTGTCCGGTGATCTAACTGGTTTTGAGTTTCCGAATTTTAGCTATGTAACAGGTGTTCCCCCGCCCTATGGGAGCTGTCACTGTTACCTGTACTCTCGCTGTGCTGTACCTGTGTATATGTAACAGCTGTTCCCCCGCCCTCTGGGAGATGTCACTGTTACCTGTACTCTCGCTGTGCTGTACCTGTGTATATGTAACAGGTGTTCCCCGCCCTCTGGGAGATGTCACTGTTACCTGTACTCTCGCTGTGCTGTACCTGTGTATATGTAACAGGTGTTCCCCGCCCTCTGGGAGATGTCACTGTTACCTGTACTCTCGCTGTGCTGTACCTGTGTATATGTAACAGGTGTTCCCCCGCCCTCTGGGAGATGTCACTGTTACCTGTACTCTCACTGTGCTTTACCTGTGTATATGTATGTAACAGGTGTTCCCCGCCCTCTGGGAGATGTCACTGTTACCTGTACTCTCGCTGTGCTGTACCTGTGTATATGTATGTAACAGGTGTTCCCCGCCCTCTGGGAGATGGCACTGTTACCTGTACTCTCGCTGTGCTGTACCTATGTATATGTAACAGGTGTTCCCCCGCCCTCTGGGAGATGTCACTGTTACCTGTACTCTCACTGTGCTGTACATGTGTATATGTAACAGGTGTTCCACTTCCCCCTGGGAGATGTCACTGTTACCTGTACTCGCGCTGTGCTGTACCTGTGTATATGTAACAGGTGTTCCCCGCCCTCTGGGAGATGTCACTGTTACCTGTAATCTCGCTGTGCTGTACCTGTGTATATGTAACAGGAGCTCCCCCGCCCTCTGGGAGATGTCACTGTTACCTGTACTCTCGCTGTGCTGTACCTGTGTATATGTAACAGGTGTTCCCCCGCCCTCTGGCAGATGTCACTGTTACCTGTACTCTCGCTGTGCTGTACCTGTGTATATACTGTATAACAGGTGTTCCCCTGCCCTCTGGGAGATGTCACTGTTACCTGTACTCTCGCTGTGCTGTACCTGTGTATATGTATATAACAGGTGTTCCCCCACCCTCTGGCAGATGTCACTGTTACCTGTACTCTCGCTGTGCTGTACCTGTGTATATGTATGTAACAGGTGTTCCCCCACGCTCTGGGAGATGTCACTGTTACCTGGGGTTGTTTTGCTGCTCACCTGCTAGGCTTACTGGATACTGAGTGTCCGCCGGTGTTAGTTGGAGAATAACATGACAGACTTTAGGGTTCTTCTCAGCTCTTTATGGGTGCAGCACACCCATTACCAGCAGGTCCCAGCAGAGCTGTGTGCCGCTCCTGCAGTAAAACCCTCTTTCACTCCCCCTGATAAACTGCAGTCTCAGTCAGGAGTATATAAAACCAAGGGGGGTTCTTTATTCTTCATACACCTTACCAACATGTACACTCTGTTCTGTTCCTCTGGTCCCCGGAAACAAGCCCAGGGTTTGAGGCCCCAAAGGTGTATCCTTTGCTCCCTTACTCCCTGGTGGAGTAAGGGGCAGTATCCCACTCCCCTGAGGGAGGGGAAGGAAGGTGGCCACAGCCCTGGCTCCACACTTCCAACAACAACTATATTTGGATCTGCAGTCCCTTTTGTACTCAAGAGGAGAGTCCTGGTCTGAGCCCCTGATAGGGCAACACACAGGCCTTAGGCTCCCCCCGCCCCCGTCACACAAGCTAGTTGTTTACTGCTGCAGCAGCAGCAAGGGCATAGATTTAACCCTAACACTGCCTGTGCTGGTACCAGGGCTTATGTGTTAGGTAGGGCAGATTAGTAGCCAAGTGGATACTGGCTACACACTCCCCCTGTTGGCATCTCACGGACCCAGCTGAGAACCCAATTTACAGACCATCCTAACTTGAATAACATGGGACAATGTATAACAGTTCATGACATAACATCCGGATCCCTCCCCAACATGGAGAATCCATCCCACTTTAATATTAGTGCTTCGGGTCAGGTTTCTTAAACTAACCTGCCGTTCCCATTTGGAAAATTAACAAAACACACTCTCCTCGGGTCCCGTCCAGAGACATACTCCACCCGGTCCATATAGATGTTTCTCCCCACCCGCCATACTCAGATGAGGTAACATACCTTTTCCTCATTGTAGTAGGTAGAGCAGAGGTGGGTGGGCAGCCTATTTTTCAATGTAGCCACAGGTGTGGCGAATGAGAAGTGAAAATAGCCACCCCATATAAAAATGGAGGTATTATGTGGGGAGGTTATTTATAAATTCTCAAACCGTTACGTATTTTTTTCTAAATTTCACTCCACGTATGCACCAATTTGCACCATTTCATATTCTATTTTGTAAAACATTCTGGGAGAGGTTTGGGGATTGAGATCCCTCCCAACATTTGTTTCGAAATAGAATATGAAATGGTGCAAATTTGTGCATACGTGGAGTGAAATGTAGAAACAAATGACACAACGGTCAGATAATTTATAAATCACATACCAGCAGTCATACCGGGAAAGCTATACTGATTTTAATGCTTCTCTCCCACTACTTCCAAGATTGGTGCAATCCCCCTCATGCTCCCTCTCACACCCCCTCCTTCTCTCCCCCCTCCTCATCCTCCTCTCACACCACCACTACCCTCCTCATCATCATCTCCTCACCATCATCATATCATTTCCCCCCTCATCAACATCTCGTCACCACCCTCATCATCATCATCTCATTATCCCCCTATAATCATCATATCATCTCATTTCACCCCCTCGTCATCATCATCATCTCATTACCCCCCCATCACGATCATCTCGAGCCAGCTTTTTGCTTCTTACCTTGCCAAGCACAGCACCGGAACAGGAATCTGTGGCGCGGACGCCACCCGGGTGCGTGCTCCGCCCCCCCACCGTTCTCTCATTGGTTCTCTTTCCTCCACTCGCCTCCCGGCCACCGTCCATGGCCCGTCCCCTCAGCACTAGTGCCGTCGCTGCACTTGCGCTTGCCGGCGGACTCGCGCTTGCCGGGGGACAAACGCTTCTCACGGGACTCGCACTTGCCTCCACGCTTCCCATTACCTCACACAGGGAAACTACAATTCGGCACACTTTGATTGCCAATTCGCCACAAGTGGTGAATGGCCACAGGGTTGCCCACCTTGGACCTAGAGATACGGCATATGGAGGCTAGATAGTCTAGAACTGCATCCCTCAACCACTCCTCTCTGTTGGCCTCTATTTCCCTCATTATGGACTCAGGGACATAGGGATAATCATACCCATGGGACTGGCGGAACCGCTGAACTATTAATCTGTCAGCCTGGTTGAGTTTGGTTAATTTCCGGCCACAGGCCTGGCCCAGTAGCACCCAAAATAGTGGTTCATGAGAGGGCTGTTCTTGATAGGTTATTGTTAAACCGGTTGGTTGTATCAACCCTAGTTTAATTTTGCTATCGTTTCGTCTGAGAGCCTCTGCCGTCTCTTCCACAGAGAACTCCCCTTCCTCCCTCCAATGATCCACGATATCCCCGCTGAACAGCAAGAACCGTGTCTGGTTCATATGATGAACATACCCATGAAACATGGGGTTCCACCACGGCAATACTTCAATACTTTCCCCACATTTGCACTGGACAGAGATACATCCGACTTGGAAACTTCCCTAGAATCTTCGGAAGGGGACTATAGCATCACGGTCCAAACAGATGGGGTTCACAGTATGTGTGGGTAGTGTCCGAAGGGGGTTTCTTGAAATGCAGGAGGCCAGAAACTCAGTCTGAGGAGCTACAAAAATACTATTAGCGACCCCCAGCACAGGGAGCCGCAGTGTGCGTTACCTGAGCTGTATTCGGTAATCTACCTGTGGTAGTGTCCCAAAGAGAGCTACCGCACGTGAAAGAGCGGTTCCCGCCAAAACCTGGAGGACCGTGTGGCAGGATTTGCACAGTTGCAAGCTTCTTTTGCAAAGATTGTGCTTGGTTCGGCACTGTAGGCGGACGCTCACAGAGGTATGCAAGGGAGACTGGTTATGGTGAAATTAAATAAGGCTTTTATTGCGCCTTATTCCTTAACATCAGGAAACCATCCAAACAAGGGGAAAACAAAGCTTCTATTCACTTGGGAGTATTTCTAGTGAAATACTATGCAATCCACCACTCCCTTTAGATACGCATGTCTCCCAGCCCAAACATATAGCATGAAATGAACAGATATAAAAAGTCTTATAAATGAAAGTCTTATCTGTTAGCTGGGCTGCTGTAGGGGAAGCTTCTCTGCTGTCTTGGAACCGCACCCTTGTGTGAACAGGAAATGTCAGGCTCCAGGTTAGAATCTTGTCCCCTTTGTCTTGTGGTCAGCTTGTCGCTCAAGACATCTGCCCTTCCTTGGTTCAACCCAGTTGTGAACTAAGGAATCTCTGCTCTGTCTCCAAGTTCAGCTCAGGTGTGAGCTAAGGAGTCTCACTTCCTGTCTCAAAAGACAGGCTTTTCTAAGCAATCTAATCAGGCAGGTGGTGTTTGTTAATTGACTACCAGCAGTTAACCACCACACTGCTGGATTAGAGGCACATTACCTGAACAGGGATAACTCCACTGTTACAGGCACGAAAACAAAGCTCCGCCCACAATAAGGACTGGGTTTGGCGCGAAAGCGAAGCCGCGCCCACCTGCTGTGAGTGGCTTGGCGTACAAGTGAAGCCACACCTATCTATGATGTGCCTGTGCTCCTGGATACACCGGGTGTAGGGGGAAAGTAATGTTGTGTCACAACTAGGGGCATAGCCGGACGCGAGCTACCGCACCCTCTGTTGCGCACGGTGAGGCAAGGAGCAGGAGCTAATCACCGCTGTTCCCGCGCAACATCCCTTCTATGGCGGAGTGTGCGATTCCCCAATATACTTTGCCAGGAGGCATCCTGCTAGAAAAATAAATGGTGATAACTTTCTACAATGCATCTGTCCCAGCTGCGATTTCCCAGGCGGAGATGTGAGCCTGGAGTCGAGTGTAAGACAAGCGGGACTCCCCATCCTAAACCCAAAATAGGTACACTGGCGACACACTTTATTCGAGCTCGGCTAGTCCCACGAATTCGGGTATACCCGGGTGTATTGAGGTTTGTGACTGTTTTCTGCCCGAGTGCATTGAGTTATTTTCCGGCAGGGATTGAAGCATTTTATTCCCGCTGGCTGCAATACTGCACAGTACATATATATATACTTCATTACAATTCATGAATTTATGCCATCTGGTAGACACGCGAAGCATTGCAGCCTATTAAATCCTAATCATTATCATTTAACAGATCAGCCGCCCGTCAGCCAGGCATGAACCCAGGCTGGGAAGGCAAATGCAACGGGGCTTGTCAGAGGTGAGGAGCGGCGCATTCCAGGTATCTGCCAGGTACATACCGGGTATTTGCTCGAATAAAGTGTGTCGGTGCAGTAGGGCAGATTAGTAGCCAAGAGGATACATGGCTACAGCTAAGAACATCTATTACTTTCCTGCTCTCTCCCCAGTAATAGATCCCTTTTAAAGGAACGCCCCCGCCCCCCCCCCAAATGGTTTTGCCTGCATATTTCTCCTGCATATTTCTCCAAAATAGAAAGTGCTGTAACTGGAAGAAAACACAATGAAATATAATAGGGATTCCAATTTTAGATTTTAACCGAAAAACAATGGAAAGACATCACTGACAGCGGGGTGCGGCGTCTCCCGGCATTCTCCTGCGTCTCTCCCTCAAACTGCTGTGTCTCTCCCCTTGCAACTCGTGTGAAAATTGCTGCGTGGCGTCAAACGACAAAATCACTAAACAACAAATTCAATAGAATTATGATGGAAATATGATTTGAAAAAAAAACTCTACCCACCCGCTGCATTGCATTGCAGAGGTCTCTGGCATCAACGGGGAAGGACTTCCTTTACCGTAACATGCTACAATGTGAAACATGTATGTAGCGTCGTGTCCCCCATCCTATGGGAGATGTGGTGGCTACTGAGTGTGTGGTGCATTACCTGTGTCTCACAGGAGGCCAGAACCTCTGCTGCTGGGAGCCTGGGGTATACCTGATCCGTCTGGTGACAGCGCCTCCACCTGTGCGGGATCCTAACTATGTCGGATAACCCCGTCACAGGACCCAATGCAATAATATACACAATGGTATAGATAACAGGTTTACAAACATGCAATAGGCCATACAATAACCATCGAACGTGGCCTCGTACGGCCTTACCCACACACCATACCCTCTGTCCAACACCCTGTCCACACCCTGGTAGGGTTTCCCCCGAAGTTTTGGGTGCTCTGGGCACTCAACCTCCCAGTGTCCACCGAAGCCAACCCACCCAATGTACCCAACAGCGCTGCCCACAACCACTGTTAGAGTTGGTGCACTTATATATAGGTGGTGTGATACCTGCCGGGTACTCCAACACCCGGTAGCGCCGACAGAATGGTGACAGGGATCCGCTGATCCAGCGACATGGTCCGCCTCCACGTGGGGTGGTATCCAGCTGGAGGGACCCACCGTAATGCGGTGGTGGTCTTGTCCTAGACCACAGGCCGCATCTCCTGCGCGGCGTTTTCTGCTGTGTCATTGACACTAGGAATGCTACTGGGCAGTATCCCTATCTAAGGGTCCGGTCCCTGTAGCAGCCACAATCTTTACAGGGGAGTCGGGGCCTAGCTGGGTCCTAATTCGGGGTCTCTGGCATAGTGCAGGGGCCTACAGACACCCTGCAGACACACCCTTACCCTCTGATGTCCCAGCTACGACTGGCATGGTCTCCTCAGTGCACCAAATGTATCCACTCAGTTGCAGGGGAATCCGGCCATACGATTGGCTGCTGCAGCCCATGTGTTTTAGCAGCCCCAGGGGCTGCTGGGGATTGTAGTTCCCCTTTGGAGTACTTGCTGTAATGGCCGCCGCTGTGTAACTCTCTGCGCATCCGCGGGGTGTGCCAAGATGGCCGCCGCAACCTCAGGCTGTACTATATTCGTACGCATATTCAACATGGCAGCCCCCGCGGTCGGGTGCACCACAGACCTCCAGCGATCCGGTCGCCCAGCGCAACCTCCCTGCAGCTACTACAGCCCTCCCTGCACTCTCCCCCGCCTCCTCTGCCGGTCGCAGCCGCAGGGGAAGGTTAAGGCTGCGGTCCCAGTCAGCACTGTAGCACGCGCGCCCGGCGGGGTGGGGGGCTGTCACGTGCACAGCGCTGCACCGCGATCTGCGGTCCTGGGAGAGAGGGAGAGTTTACGACGGGAGGGGGCGTGGTGGGGGGTTTGCAGGGGCGTGACCATGACCTGGCGAGGGCGGGGTCACGTCTCCATCGCAAACTGCAAACTCAATTTCAGCGTCTTCGAAAAATCTTGTCATACCGCGCGGCTGCACCTTCCACGCCAAGGTGCGCACTGGGCCCAGCCCCATTGAGGGGTGGTGCTTGTACGCGGAGCGCACGCCGAAAGCACTGGGACCGCAGCCTAAGGGGACGAGGAGGGGCCCCTGCTATATGTACAAACATCTCCCGTTCTGACACGGGGTGGGATTTTATCATAACCCCACAGTACATGCAGGGTAGCAGTACGAAACCTATCGTTCCCTTACCATTCCTCGTTGTTCCCCTATATGTTTTCTGTAGGTCCCGGTTGCAGGTTTGGGATGGGTATACCCCCTACGTTCCTACACGCGTTCTAGTATGGAGTTTCTTGGTGAGTAGCGCGTCTGAAATAAATAAGTAATAAATAAATCATTCTGAATTTCCAATTTAAAAGAAAACTAAAAATTCCCCATAACCCTCTGCTTCTTGGCAGCCCAGGGGTTAACCTATTTGTTTTTTTGCAATGCATAATTCATATTGCATCTTCATTGAGGACTTGAACAGGTCTCTCTCTGCTGTGATTGGCTGCAGCATCATGAATATGCAACAGGTCCAGCCCTTCTCTGCTACATATGCAGATGAGCCAGCCAATCGGAGCCCTGTGTGGGTGCAGAGAGGAATCACATAGCGGATTGCTGGGCTTGGGAAAGAAGGGGAAAGTTTGCAGCGATGCCCTTACTGAGCACACTGCCAGATCCCTATAGGAAGGAAAGATAGGGGGGCAGGAAGGAGAGGAAGAGAAGGAGGAAGAAGGCGCAGGAGGGAGAAGAAGAAGAAGAAGAAGGGAGAGACTGTGCTGGGAAGGAGGGGGCTGCTTTTTACTTTTTCCAGGGGGGCCAAGATGAGCCTGTTGTCAGCCATAGATACCACTGCTTCAGTATACCAGCCTGCCCAGCTCCTCAACTGGGTCTACCTATCCCTGCAAGATACACACCAAGCCAGTGCCTTTGATGCCTTCAGACCAGAGTCCAACTCTGCCTCCCACCCTGATCTCAACAGCTACTCCAAAAGCCCCCCAGATCTGAACTCCTCCATCCACTCCAGCTATCTGAACAACTTCCTGCAGCTCCAGAGGACTGAGGTGTGTCCCCCCTCTCCCCCTCCCCCCAACTGTCCCTCCTAACACTTCTGTACAAGCTGCTTGTATACCCTGCTCTTCTCTGGGGGGGGGTACACATGCTGCTCTCACTTGCAGGACCCTCTGTGCAGCACCGTGGCATTGGTGGGACACCCCCATCTTCTTCCCTGTCCCCCTCCCTGTGGGGTTCTGTGGGATTAGACACAGGGTCCCAGAGATTTCCTGGGGGGACGTGCTTGGGTTTGGAGTTTACAACACAGTCTTCCTTCCTCTGCCCAGATTTCTACTCGCCTTATATTTGTCCCAGTTTGGGATTAATCACAGGGGGTTATTGGTTTGGGGTGAGTTATGATTAGAACTGTCCGATACCCACACCCAGTTTGTTCTGAATAGTAATGCACACTTTGGCCTGATTCCCTTGTTACACTTTTCCATCTCCCCCTCTCTAAATATTCTTTAGAATACATAATAATATTAGCTATGGGTATCACTCACACTCAAAAAAGTAACACACATTTGATTTCGTTACTCGGAGATCACATACAAAGTAGTTGTGATTTTCCGGGGACATCTCTGTAATAATTTCCTGCAGCTTCACACACACAAAGTGACATTAAATGTCCTTTTTATTCTACTTCATTTCCAATAGAACGGGGGTTTTGCCTGAAACTTCACATTTGGAATAAATTCCCCTTGTCCTTTCCCCTGCCCTGTTTTTTTATTTATTTTTTTAAATTTGTTTAAACCTGAAAGTTCAGCCCCAAATAGCAGCAATTTGCTGATCTGCAGGATTGCTAGTGAACTAGGGAGTGAAAGTCGTTCCTAAAGTGTACAATGAAACAATGTTGCATTATATTTGGGATTCCCATGTGGAAGAATGGATCAGGGACATTTGAGGGGAGCTGTCAGTGTTTGGCAATGTTTACACTCCTGATCTCTATGTTTAAAACAAGAAACATTTCTGCTTGGCTGTGCAGTTTTATTTAAGGGCATCTGGCATTACTCTGGGTAGAAAACTCCTTTTATTTGCTTTAGATCTGCTACAGCCCAGGAAAGTGTAAGGATAAAAGTGTTGACAATCTCTAGAGAATGATTAACCCTGTCAGTGCCAGACGGTCCAGCTGAGCAAAGCAATGCCCTGGCAGGCTCTCTGGAAGTGAAAGGGTTACACAGATTTGTCAGTGAGCTATCCCAGACTATAATATGTATCCTGGGCCTGTACAAAGATTTTTCCATGTGCTGCATCCAAGATCAGTATAAAGATTAATATCAACTTCAGGATTTTTGCAACAAACTTCAAAGTTCCTCTGAAAACCTCCCGGCTAAAATTACATGGTGTTTCATCCAAAATTTCATAAAGTACAGAAAAATCTAGGGCAGCAGTGCACACCGGGGTCAGTGATTCTGCTTCAAACTGCCATCTCACGCTTTGTGGCCCAAATAGTATTATTTATTTTGTGTGTGTGTGTGTGTGTGTGTGTGTGTGTGTATGTATGTATATATATATATATATATATATATATATATATATATATATGTATATATATATATATATATATATATATATATATATATATATATATATATATATATATATATATATATATATATATATATATATATTTCTTCTTCCGGCGATGTTACAATGGATAAAGCAAGAAAGGTTTTTACTTAAAAACAGCCTGGAATGTTATCTGTGGATGAAGCTTATCCCTCCCCTGTGCTGTATGCGGTTTATGACTTAAGGTGTTAAATGGTACATATATATATACATTTGCATTGAGATCCAGCTCTTGGCCATTTTCTCAGAATGTATTTGATTGAGAGGACGGCATGTTGGTTCCCGCCGCTGGGAACTTCGTCAAATGACGGAAATGTCAATCGCTCAATAAAATACTTTTTTGAGAAATTGTCCAAATGCACTGGACTTCCAGGTCATATTTATACCACACTACCTGTACGTTACACCTTGGTTTCCAACTAATAGGAGTGCCTTACCAATTGACTATGTGTGTGTGTGTGTGTGTGTGTGTGTGTGTGTGTGTGTGTGTGTGTGTGTGTGTGTGTGTGTGTGTGTGTGTGTGTGTGTGTGTGTGTGTGTGTGTGTGTGTGTGTATATACATACATGTATATATATATATATACACATAAAGAATATCACTTGTGAGCACATTCACATGTCTTAGGCCGCGCTTATAGTGCCGGCGACGTGACGTCGCCCGAAAACAAATGCATAGCCGCCGCGTGCGCTTATAGTAAGCGTGATGGCGACGGAGCGACATTGCCGTTGCGAAAACTGGTAGCCGGCAAAATTAGATTTTTCAAGGGCTGTCGCCTCATGTGACAGCCCTTGAACCAATCAAAAGCCCGGAAACCCTCGATGCCGCCGCCCAGTGAAACTTTCGCCTGTGGCGATGGCGACGGGTGACGTCACCCGTCGTGTCGCCGTCGCCATCGACGGCACTATAAGCGCGGCCTTAGACAGGTCTGCAACCCTGCCTTTCAGCCATTATCACCTAGCATATAGTGTTCCCACTGCAGCAAGGGATTCTGGGAAATTACATGCAAATAAGCACACAATGTGTCACCTTTTGCATGGAATATCCATTCACATGGAGCATAACTTAAAATGTATATACACATACATACACATAGATATATACATACATATATATATATATATATATATATATATATATATATGTGTGTGTGTGTGTGTGTATATATATATTTTCTTCAGTATTAGGTGATACTTTTTTATTATTATTTACATACGGGCAGATAAAGGGAAAGAAAGTTCTAATAATATTTGTTGAAGTAGTGGAATGGTCTTAAACAGCTGGTGTACCTGTGTCTGTTTCGGAGACACTCTTGGGAATCTCATTTTGGAAAGATTTATGCTCTTGAAAAAGGAAGTTTCTCTTAAATAAATCTGCTTATCTTTGGAAAGAAAATAAAACCGCAAGCTTGCCCCCCCCCCCCACAACCCCCCAATATAAAAAATAGTGCTACTCTGCAGCTAACTATGGTAACGTCACTAATCCTTTCGATGCCAGAGGGCTCTACAATGCATTTCGGGCCCCTAAGTGTCACTGAAAATTCCCAGTCACTGCACTCTAGTTACTGCAGCATAGACAGCGCTGCAGCACTCTGTACTCGGGAACGTGTCTGCGAAGCCTGTAAGCTCAGAGAAGGGACGCTCGGACAGAGTCACAGGGCAACACACATTTAAAGTAGCGGCTCCCAAATCGATCTTTCAAGCGATTTGGCGTTTCCCCCCCCCAGCAGTGAGACCCGACAACTAAACCGGATTAAGGAAACGACTCCGGGTTCTAAGTCTCGCGATGGAAGCTCTCACACCCGGCTCCCCACATGTCTGCTAGCATGTGAATATGTACTTTCGCTGTATATTTGGTTGGTGCTGTATAAACATTATACATGTAAAATGTCGTTTGGTCTTATAATGTTTTTTTAATAAAGACCTCATCAGCAGAGGTGGGCAACTGCAGTCCTCAAGGGCCACCAACAGGTCAGGTTTTCAGGATATCTCTGCATCGGCACAGGTGGTGCAGTCGAAGACTGATCCACTGAGCCTCCTGTGCTGAAGCAGGAATATCCTGAAAACCTGACCTGTTGGTGGCCCTTGAGGACTGGAGTTGCCCGACCCTGCTCAACAGCTTTAATGCTTTTTTTTTGCAGTGTCTAACCTCTGCAGTGCCTCGCGTTACCGTCTGCTGGCGGGTGACTTATTTCATTCTTTTGCTGACAGAGAGGTGCTAAATTTAGATTAAAACATCTGTAATTTTTTTTTTTTTTAACTAATTACTTTTTATTTATTTCTGGGGATTATAACTTTTCAAGCAGAAACTGGATCGTTTTGATTTATGGGACCACATTTACTAAATGGGGCTTAGCCTTAAGGCATTTTATGGCCTAGTCACTTGAATGGCTTAGCACTGTTTAGTTATTCTGGCTGTTATAGCGCGTTAGCCAAGTGCAGATTTCTGAATTTAATGTATTCTGGATAGCTCATCTGAAAATATAAAAATGTGCAGATGCAGCGGCTTTTTGGACTGGATGTACAGCCAGTCATCTTGGGATAGCTGTTTTTTTAAATCATAATATGCTGAATTCACAGACTTTATTGAAACAAATAATAATACAAATACCCCATAGGCCCCAAACACTGCTAAATGATTGAAGATTGTACAAATGGTGTGTGTATATCCACCAAAGCCCCTCCTCTTGCACACCCGGCAGGTTTGTGTTAGGTGAGGGTTGATCCCAGCTTGTGTTAGGTCAGGGTTGGTCCCGGCTTGTTGTGTTAGGTGTGGGTTGATCCCGGCTTGTTGTGTTAGATGAGTGTTGATCCCGGCTTGTTGTGTTAGGTGTGGGTTGATCCTAGCTTGTTGTGTTAGATGAGTGTTGATCCCGGCTTGTTGTGTTAGGTGAGGGTTGGTCCCGGCTTGTTGTGTTAGGTGAGGGTTGGTCCCGGCTTGTTGTGTTAGGTGAGGGCTGGTCCCGGCTTGTTGTGTTAGGTGAGGGTTGATCCCGGCTTCTTGTGTTAGGTGAGTGTTGATCCCGGCTTGTTGTGTTAGGTGAGTGTTGATCCCGGCTTGTTGTGTTAGGTGTGGGTTGATCCCGGCTTGTTGTGTTAGGTGAGTGTTGATCCCGGCTTGTTGTGTTAGGTGAGGGTTGATCCCGGCTTGTTGTGTTAGGTGAGTGTTGATCCCGGCTTGTTGTGTTAGGTGTGGGTTGATCCCGGCTTGTTGTGTTAGGTGAGGGTTGATCCCGGCTTGTTGTGTTAGGTGAGGGTTCGGCTTGTTGTGTTAGGTGAGGGTTGGTCCCGGCTTGTTGTGTTAGGTGAGGGTTGGTCCCGGCTTGTTGTGTAGGTGACGGTTCGGCTTGTTGTGTTAGATGAGTGTTGATCCAGGCTTGTTGTGTTTTTTGAGGGTTGATCCCGGCTTGTTGTGTTTTTTGAGGGTTGATCCCGGCTTGTTGTGTTAGATGAGGGTTGATCCCAGCTTGTTGTGTTTTTTGAGGGTTGATTCCGGCTTGTTGTGTTAGGTGATGGTTAATCCTAGCTTGTTGTGTTAGATGAGTGTTGATCCCGGCTTATTGTGTTAGGTGAGGGTTGATCCCGGCTTGTTGTGTTAGGTGAGGGCTGGTCCCGGCTTGTTGTGTTAGGTGAGGGTTGATCCCGGCTTGTTGTGTTAGGTGAGGGTTGATCCCGGCTTGTTGTGTTAGGTGAGGGTTCGGCTTGTTGTGTAGGTGACGGTTCGGCTTGTTGTGTTAGGTGAGGGTTGGTCCCGGCTTGTTGTGTTAGGTGTGGGTTGGTCCCGGCTTGTTGTGTTAGGTGAGGGTTGATCCCGGCTTGTTGTGTTAGGTGAGGGTTGATCCCGGCTTGTTGTGTTAGGTGAGTGTTGATCCCGGCTTGTTGTGTTAGGTGAGGGCTGGTCCCGGCTTGTTGTGTTAGGTGAGGGTTGGTCCCGGCTTGTTGTGTTAGGTGAGGGCTGGTCCCGGCTTGTTGTGTTAGGTGAGGGTTGATCCCGGCTTGTTGTGTTAGGTGAGTGTTGATCCCGGCTTGTTGTGTTAGGTGAGTGTTGATCCCGGCTTGTTGTGTTTTTTGAGGGTTGATCCCGGCTTGTTGTGTTAGGTGAGGGTTCGGCTTGTTGTGTTAGGTGAGGGTTGGTCCCGGCTTGTTGTGTTAGGTGTGGGTTGGTCCCGGCTTGTTGTGTTAGGTGACGGTTCTGCTTGTTGTGTTAGATGAGTGTTGATCCAGGCTTGTTGTGTTAGGTGAGGGTTGGTCCCGGCTTGTTGTGTTAGGTGAGGGTTGGTCCCGGCTTGTTGTGTTAGGTGAGGGTTGGTCCCGGCTTGTTGTGTTAGGTGAGGGTTGGTCCCGGCTTGTTGTGTTAGATGAGTGTTGATCCAGGCTTGTTGTGTTTTTTGAGGGTTGATCCCGGCTTGTTGTGTTTTTTGAGGGTTGATCCCGGCTTGTTGTGTTAGGTGAGGGTTGGTCCCGGCTTGTTGTGTTAGGTGTGGGTTGGTCCCGGCTTGTTGTGTTAGGTGTGGGTTGATCTCGGTTTGTTGTGTTAGATGAGTGTTGATCCTGGCTTGTTGTGTTAGGTGAGGGTTGGTCCCGGTTTGTTGTGTTAGATGAGTGTTGGTCCTGGCTTGTTGTGTTAGGTGAGGGTTGGTCCCGGCTTGTTGTTTTAGTTGAGGGTTGATCCTGGCTTGTTGTGTTAGATGAGTGTTGGTCCCGGCTTGTTGTGTTAGGTGAGGGTTCGGCTTGTTGTGTTAGGTGAGGGTTGGTCCCGGCTTGTTGTGTTTTTTGAGGGTTGGTCCCGGCTTGTTGTGTTAGGTGAGGGTCGATATATATAGGAAAAAATGGGACAGGCACTCCAAGTTCCAATATATATTGCAATTTTTTTTTGTGTGTGTCTATCTAAGTCCTTACCAGCTGAAACCACTCTCTCCCTTGGCCTATCTCCAATTCTACTTGGTTAACTACACCAGGTCAGAAATGTACACTAAATATATGATGTTTTTTAAGATTTGTTTCCACCATACTATGAATAATCCTTCTCCCACCGCCCCTGGCAGCAGGAAGATATCTATCATCGCGAATACAACATACTCTTCTTCAGGATCGCTTACCTACATTGAACGGCGGTGACTTCCAGGAAAGCAATATAAAACCTTGGAAGGGTATTTAAAACATTTGTTACAGAAGTATGTTGCATTGGGACATTCACTAACTAGAGTACTATTGGCGTGCGGAGTGCGTCGCCCTGATGAAAGTGGCACTGTGCTTGAAATGCGTCGGCTGGCTCCAGGATTGCACAATTTAGCATTTTGCATTCATATGAAAACGGTCAGCAGCAGGGAGACCACAGAGGGGGAGCGTGGGGGATTTATTCACCTCTGGACTTTCCCTAAAAGTTAGGGGGCTTGTTCCTCTTGCCCTTCCCCCCTCCCCATTGGTTGTGAGGGGGCATTTTCAAATCTATGTCACAATTTAACTCATACACACCACACTAAGGCTGCGTTTATAGTAAGGGCGACAGTGACGCAACCGCGTGACGTCATCCGTCGCCGTCCCTATAGGGTTTCCTGCACTCTGGTGCAGGAGACAGGAGAGGGCGACCGGGGAGGCGTGGCGGGGGTGTGGCGGAGGCGTGGCAGTGAGCGGTTCGCCCTCATTGGCTGAACCGCTCACGTGCCGCTGACGTCACACGCCGATCGCTGAAGAAATCAAAATCCTTTCACTTCCAGCGACCGCTTGACGTCAGCCGTCGCAGTCGCACCCACCATGGGAACCCGCGACGGATAGCATGTACCTACTACAGCAGTCGCCGTAGCCAGTACTATAAACGCAGCCTGAGGCCGCGCATATAGTGCCTGTGACCGCGACGCGTGACGTCACCCGTTGCCGTTAGCGAAAGTTTTATTTTGCTTTGCGGCGGCGTCGCGGACGACCAGGCCATTGATTGGTTCAGGGGCTGTCACATGAGGCGACAGCCCCATAAAAATCAAATATTCCCGGCTGCAAAAAATTACTTTAAGCGCACGCGGCGGCGACAATGCATTTGTTTTCGGGCGACGTCGCGTCGCCGGCACTATAAGCGCGCCCTAAGGCCTTGCCCCCGCTGCCTACTACAGCGTCCGCTGTGGTGGACGCTGCACGCACGAGAGCCATCCCCTCAATGGCGCCGGGCCCGCTGCGAGGGGGGGCCGCAGCGCTCGGGCGAGAGTTGCTCCTGCTCTCAATAGAATTGAGAGCAGGACTTGCGCTGAGCGATTAGGCACGCCCCCCGGCGGTTCAGCCAATGAGGACGAAACTGCCGGGTGATGTCATGGCCGCGCCCCCGTCACTCCCTGCCACGCCCCCCCCGGTCTCTCTGCCTGCAGTGAGCTGCAGACCGGGGAATCGGCTGAACGTGCCGCCAATCTCGCGGGCGCGCGTTACAGCGGCGTTACCGGGGCCTTAGCCTAACAGAGGAAAAGTGCTACAATGTTTCCAAACCTAAAGTGATTGGTATAAAGCAGGGGTGGGCAACTCCAGTCCTCAAGGGCCACCAACAGGTCAGGTTTTCAGGATATCCCTGCTTCAGCACAACTGGTGGCTTTCGAAAACTGAGCCGCTGATTGAGCCACTTGTGCTGAAGCATCTTTAAACCTAACCTGTTGGTGGCCCTTGAGAACTAGAGTTGTCCACCCCTGGTATACAGTAGTCTTTTACACCAAGCATGATATACAGTGTGTGTATGCGTGTGTACGTGTGTACGTGTGTGTGTGTACGTGTGTGTACGTGTGTGTGTGTGTGTGTACGTGTGTGTGTGTACGTGTGTATGTAGTACTAAGTATTTGGAATTGGGGCTTTAATAGACAATTGTGGTTAATTTAAGCTCGGGCCTTTGTTGGTTTCTCGGCAGTGCCCTGGCATTTTGAGAGCTCTAATGAAAGACTATCTAAGCACAGTGAATAGAGCGTACACGCTGATAACTCCTCTTTTAAACAACATGTAATGCTGTCAGAATACAAATGACCCGTAACAGTTAAACGATTGAGTGTTGCTGGTGTGTATGGAGTGGGGGGGGGGGGGGGGGGTGTTAGAGCTCTCCCTAATGATACAGGGTTGGGGTTGGTTGGCATTTTGTGTGCATGTGCTAATAAAGCACGAAACTCCCACTTTTAACACCTTTGTTGCCAGAGAAGCCAGTAATGCGTTGGGTAATTTCTCCGGCAACAAGACGTTTAAGCGACAAAGGAGTTTTGTATATCAGCCATTGTGGGGCTACTTTCACCCATTTCATAGAACGATAAGCCGGTAAAACACTGTTAACAACGAGATAACGGGTAATACAGGCATACCCCGGTTTGAGGACACTCACTTTAAGTTCACTCGCGAGTAAGGACATATCGCCCAATAGGCAAACGGCAGCTCACGCATGCGCCTGTCAGCACATCCTGAACAGCAATACAGGCTCCCTACCTGTACCGAAGCTGTGCACAAGCGGGGAGATTATAGAGCCTGTTACACATGCGTTATTTACATTAGTTATGCACGTATATGACGATTGCCGTACAGTACATGCATCGATAAGTGGGAAAAAGTTAGAGCTTCACTTTAAGTACATTTTCACTTTACATACATGCTCCGGTCCCATTGCGTACGTTAATGCGGGGTGTGCCTGTGTTACATACATGCTCCGGTCCCATTGCGTACGTTAATGCGGGGTATGCCTGTATTACATATATGCTCCCGTCCCATTGCGTACGTTAATGCGGGGTATGCCTGTGTTACATACACGCTCCCGTCCCATTGCGTACATTAATGCGGGGTATGCCTGTGTTACATACACGCTCCCGTCCCATTGCGTACGTTAATGCGGGGTATGCCTGTGTTACATACACGCTCCAGTCCCATTGCGTACGTAAATGCGGGGTGTGCCTGTGTTACATACATGCTCCGGTCCCATTGCGTACGTTAATGCGGGGTATGCCTGTGTTACATACATGCTCTGATCCCGTTGCGTACGTTAATGCGGGGTATGCCTGTGTTACATACATGCTGCGGTCCTATTGCGTACGTTAATGCGGGGTATGCCTGTGTTACATACATGCTGCGGTCCTATTGCGTACGTTAATGCGGGGTATGCCTGTGTTACATACATGCTCCGGTCCCATTGCGTACGTAAATGCGGGGTATGCCTGTGTTACATACATGCTCCCGTCCCACTGCGTACGTTAATGCGGGGTATGCCTGTGTTACATACATGCTCCAGTCCCATTGCGTACGTTAATGCGGGGTATGCCTGTGTTACATACATGCTCCGGTCCCATTGCGTACGTTAATGCGGGGTGTGCCTGTGTTACATACATGCTCCGGTCCCATTGCGTACGTTAATGCGGGGTATGCCTGTGTTACATACATGCTCCCATCCCGTTGCGTACGTTAATGCGGGGTATGCCTGTGTTACATACATGCTCCGGTCCCACTGCGTACGTTAATGCGGGGTATGCCTGTGTTACATACACGCTCCCGTCCCATTGCGTACGTTAATGCGGGGTATGCCTGTGTTACATACATGCTCCCGTCCCATTGCGTACGTTAATGCGGGTATGCCTGTGTTACATACACGCTCCGGTCCCATTGCGTATGTTAATGCGGGGTATGCCTGTGTTACATACATGCTCCGGTCCCATTGCGTACGTTAATGCGGGGTATGCCTGTGTTACATACATGCTCCGGTCCCATTGCGTACGTTAATGCGGGGTATGCCTGTTACATACACGCTCCCGTCCCATTGCGTACGTTAATGCGGGGTATGCCTGTGTTACATACATGCTCCGGTCCCATTGCGTACGTTAATGCGGGGTATGCCTGTGTTACATACACGCTCCCGTCCCATTGCGTACGTTAATGCGGGGTATGCCTGTGTTACATACACGCTCTGGTCCCATTGCGTACGTTAATGCGGGGTATGCCTGTGTTGCATACATGCTCCGGTCCCATTGCGTATGTTAATGCGGGGTATGCCTGTGTTACATACATGCTCCGGTCCCATTGCGTACGTTAATGCGGGGTATGCCTGTGTTACATACACGCTCCCGTCCCATTGCGTACGTTAATGCGGGGTATGCCTGTGTTACATACACGCTCTGGTCCCATTGCGTACGTTAATGCGGGGTATGCCTGTGTTACATACATGCTCCGGTCCCATTGCGTACGTTAATGCGGGTATGCCTGTGTTACATACACGCTCCCGTCCCACTGCGTACGTTAATGCGGGGTATGCCTGTGTTACATACATGCTCCGGTCCCATTGCGTACGTTAATGCGGGGTATGCCTGTGTTACATACACGCTCCGGTCCCATTGCGTACGTTAATGCGGGGTATGCCTGTGTTACATACACGCTCCGGTCCCATTGCGTACGTTAATGCGGGGTATGCCTGTGTTACATACATGCTCCGGTCCCATTGCGTACGTTAATGCGGGTATGCCTGTGTTACATACACGCTCCCGTCCCACTGCGTACGTTAATGCGGGGTATGCCTGTGTTACATACATGCTCCGGTCCGATTGCGTACGTTAATGCGGGGTATGCCTGTGTTACATACACGCTCCGGTCCCATTGCGTACGTTAATGCGGGGTATGCCTGTGTTACATACACGCTCCGGTCCCATTGCGTACGTTAATGCGGGGTATGCCTGTGTTACATACACGCTCCGGTCCCATTGCGTACGTTAATGCGGGGTATGCCTGTGTTACATACACTCTCCGGTCCCATTGCGTACGTTAATGCGGGGTATGCCTGTGTTACATACACGCTCCCGTCCCATTGCGTACGTTAATGCGGGGTATGCCTGTGTTACATACACGCTCCCGTCCCATTGCGTACGTTAATGCGGGGTGTGCCTGTGTTACATACACGCTCCCGTCCCATTGCGTACGTTAATGCGGGGTATGCCTGTGTTACATACACGCTCCCGTCCCACTGCGTACGTTAATGCGGGGTGTGCCTGTGTTACATACACGCTCCGGTCCCATTGCGTACGTTAATGCGGGGTATGCCTGTGTTACATACACGCTCCCGTCCCACTGCGTACGTTAATGCGGGGTGTGCCTGTGTTACATACATGCTCCCGTCCCATTGCGTACGTTAATGCGGGGTGTGCCTGTGTTACATACATGCTCCCGTCCCATTGTGTACGTTAATGCGGGGTATGCCTGTGTTACATACACGCCCGCCGTCCCATTGCGTACGTTAATGCGGGGTATGCCTGTGTTACATACATGCCCCCGTCCTATTGCGTACGTTAATGCGGGGTATGCCTGTGTTACATACACGCCCCCGTCCCATTGTGTACGTTAATGCGGGGTATGCCTGTGTTACATACATGCTCCGGTCCCATTGCGTATGTTAATGCGGGGTATGCCTGTGTTACATACATGCTCTGGTCCCATTGCGTACGTTAATGCGGGGTATGCCTGTGTTACATACACGCTCCCGTCCCATTGCGTACGTTAATGCGGGGTATGCCTGTGTTACATACACGCTCCCGTCCCATTGCGTACGTTAATGCGGGGTATGCCTGTGTTACATACACGCTCCGGTCCCACTGCGTACGTTAATGCGGGGTATGCCTGTGTTACATACATGCTCCGGTCCCATTGCGTACGTTAATGCGGGGTATGCCTGTGTTACATACATGCTCTGGTCCCATTGCGTACGTTAATGCGGGGTATGCCTGTGTTACATACACGCTCCCGTCCCATTGCGTACGTTAATGCGGGGTATGCCTGTGTTACATACACGCTCCGGTCCCATTGCGTACGTTAATGCGGGGTATGCCTGTGTTACATACATGCTCCGGTCCCATTGCGTACGTTAATGCGGGGTATGCCTGTGTTACATACACGCTCCGGTCCCATTGCGTACGTTAATGCGGGGTATGCCTGTGTTACATACACGCTCCGGTCCCATTGCGTACGTTAATGCGGGGTATGCCTGTGTTACATACATGCTCCGGTCCCACTGCGTACGTTAATGCGGGGTATGCCTGTGTTACATACATGCTCCGGTCCCTTTGCGTACGTTAATGCGGGGTATGCCTGTGTTACATACATGCTCCGGTCCCATTGCGTACGTTAATGCGGGGTATGCCTGTGTTACATACACGCTCCGGTCCCATTGCGTACGTTAATGCGGGGTATGCCTGTGTTACATACACGCTCCGTTCCCACTGCGTACGTTAATGCGGGGTATGCCTGTGTTACATACACGCTCCCGTCCCATTGCGTACGTTAATGTGGGGTATGCCTGTGTTACATACACGCTCCCGTCCCATTGCGTACGTTAATGCGGGGTATGCCTGTGTTACATACATACTCCGGTCCCATTGCGTACGTTAATGCGGGGTATGCCTGTGTTCCATACATGCTCCCGTCCCATTGCGTACGTTAATGCGGGGTATGCCTGTGTTACATACACGCTCCCGTCCCACTGCGTACGTTAATGCGGGGTATGCCTGTGTTACATACATGCTCCCGTCCCATTGCATACTGTACGTTAATGCGGGGTATGCCTGTGTTACATACACGCTCCCGTCCCATTGCGTACGTTAATGCGGGGTATGCCTGTGTTACATACATGCTCCCGTCCCATTGCGTACGTTAATGCGGGGTATGCCTGTGTTACATACACGCTCCCGTCCCATTGCGTACGTTAATGCGGGGTATGCCTGTGTTACATACATACTCCCGTCCCATTGCGTACGTTAATGCGGGGTATGCCTGTATTACATACATGCTCCGGTCTCATTGCGTATGTTAATGCGGGGTATGCCTGTGTTACATACATGCTCCGGTCTCATTGCGTACGTTAATGCGGGGTATGCCTGTGTTACATACACGCTCCCGTCCCATTGCGTACGTTAATGAGGGGTATGCCTGTGTTACATAAATACTCCCGTCCCATTGCGTACGTTAATGCGGGGTATGCCTGTGTTACATACATACTCCCGTCCCATTGCGTACGTTAATGCGGGGTATGCCTGTGTTACATACCTACTCCCGTCCCATTGCGTACGTTAATGCGGGGTATGCCTGTGTTACATACACGCTCCCGTCCCATTGCGTACGTTAATGCGGGGTATGCCTGTGTTACATACATGCTCCGGTCCCATTGCGTACGTTAATGCGGGGTATGCCTGTGTTACATACACGCTCCGGTCCCATTGCGTACGTTAATGCGGGGTATGCCTGTGTTACATACACGCTCCGGTCCCATTGCGTACGTTAATGCGGGGTATGCCTGTGTTACATACACGCTCCGGTCCCATTGCGTACGTTAATGCGGGGTATGCCTGTGTTACATACACGCTCCGGTCCCATTGCGGACGTTAATGCGGGGTATGCCTGTGTTACATACACGCTCCCGTCCCATTGCGTACGTTAATGCGGGGTATGCCTGTGTTACATACACACTCCCGTCCCATTGCGTACGTTAATGCGGGGTGTGCCTGTGTTACATACATGCTCCCGTCCCATTGCGTACGTTAATGCGGGGTATGCCTGTGTTACATACACGCTCCCGTCCCACTGCGTACGTTAATGCGGGGTGTGCCTGTGTTACATACACGCTCCGGTCCCATTGCGTACGTTAATGCGGGGTATGCCTGTGTTACATACATGCTCCGGTCCCATTTCGTACGTTAATGCAGGGTATGCCTGTGTTACATACATGCTCCCGTCCCATTGCGTACGTAAATGCGGGGTATACCTGTGTTACATACATGCTGCGGTCCCACTGCGTACGTTAATGCGGGGTATGCCTGTATTACATACATGCTCCCGTCCCATTGCGTACGTTAATGCGGGGTATGCCCGTGTTACATACATGCTCCCGTCCCATTGCGTACGTAAATGCGGGGTATGCCTGTGTTACATACATGCTCCGGTCCCATTGCGAACGTTAATGCGGGGTATGCCTGTGTTACATACATGCTCCGGTCCCATTGCGTACGTTAATGCGGGGTATGCCTGTGTTACATACATGCTCCGGTCCCATTGCGTACGTTAATGCGGGGTATGCCTGTGTTACATACATGCTCCCGTCCCATTGCGTACGTTAATGCGGGGTGTGCCTGTGTTACATACATGCTCCCGTCCCATTGTGTACGTTAATGCGGGGTATGCCTGTGTTACATACACGCCCGCCGTCCCATTGCGTACGTTAATGCGGGGTATGCCTGTGTTACATACATGCCCCCGTCCTATTGCGTACGTTAATGCGGGGTATGCCTGTGTTACATACACGCCCCCGTCCCATTGTGTACGTTAATGCAGGGTATGCCTGTGTTACATACATGCTCCGGTCCCATTGCGTATGTTAATGCGGGGTATGCCTGTGTTACATACATGCTCTGGTCCCATTGCGTACGTTAATGCGGGGTATGCCTGTGTTACATACACGCTCCCGTCCCATTGCGTACGTTAATGCGGGGTATGCCTGTGTTACATACACGCTCCCGTCCCATTGCGTACGTTAATGCGGGGTATGCCTGTGTTACATACACGCTCCGGTCCCACTGCGTACGTTAATGCGGGGTATGCCTGTGTTACATACATGCTCCGGTCCCATTGCGTATGTTAATGCGGGGTATGCCTGTGTTACATACATGCTCTGGTCCCATTGCGTACGTTAATGCGGGGTATGCCTGTGTTACATACACGCTCCCGTCCCATTGCGTACGTTAATGCGGGGTATGCCTGTGTTACATACACGCTCCGGTCCCATTGCGTACGTTAATGCGGGGTATGCCTGTGTTACATACACGCTCCGGTCCCATTGCGTACGTTAATGCGGGGTATGCCTGTGTTACATACACGCTCCGGTCCCATTGCGTACGTTAATGCGGGGTATGCCTGTGTTACATACACGCTCCGGTCCCATTGCGTACGTTAATGCGGGGTATGCCTGTGTTACATACATGCTCCGGTCCCACTGCGTACGTTAATGCGGGGTATGCCTGTGTTACATACATGCTCCGGTCCCTTTGCGTACGTTAATGCGGGGTATGCCTGTGTTACATACATGCTCCGGTCCCATTGCGTACGTTAATGCGGGGTATGCCTGTGTTACATACACGCTCCGGTCCCATTGCGTACGTTAATGCGGGGTATGCCTGTGTTACATACACGCTCCGTTCCCACTGCGTACGTTAATGCGGGGTATGCCTGTGTTACATACACGCTCCCGTCCCATTGCGTACGTTAATGTGGGGTATGCCTGTGTTACATACACGCTCCCGTCCCATTGCGTACGTTAATGCGGGGTATGCCTGTGTTACATACATACTCCGGTCCCATTGCGTACGTTAATGCGGGGTATGCCTGTGTTACATACATGCTCCCGTCCCATTGCGTACGTTAATGCGGGGTATGCCTGTGTTACATACACGCTCCCGTCCCACTGCGTACGTTAATGCGGGGTATGCCTGTGTTACATACATGCTCCCGTCCCATTGCATACGTTAATGCGGTGTATGCCTGTGTTACATACACGCTCCCGTCCCATTGCGTACGTTAATGCGGGGTATGCCTGTGTTACATACATGCTCCCGTCCCATTGCGTACGTTAATGCGGGGTATGCCTGTGTTACATACACGCTCCCGTCCCATTGCGTACGTTAATGCGGGGTATGCCTGTGTTACATACATACTCCCGTCCCATTGCGTACGTTAATGCGGGGTATGCCTGTATTACATACATGCTCCGGTCTCATTGCGTATGTTAATGCGGGGTATGCCTGTGTTACATACATGCTCCGGTCTCATTGCGTACGTTAATGCGGGGTATGCCTGTGTTACATACACGCTCCCGTCCCATTGCGTATGTTAATGAGGGGTATGCCTGTGTTACATACATACTCCCGTCCCATTGCGTACGTTAATGCGGGGTATGCCTGTGTTACATACATACTCCCGTCCCATTGCGTACGTTAATGCGGGGTATGCCTGTGTTACATACATACTCCCGTCCCATTGCGTACGTTAATGCGGGGTATGCCTGTGTTACATACACGCTCCCGTCCCATTGCGTACGTTAATGCGGGGTATGCCTGTGTTACATACATGCTCCGGTCCCATTGCGTACGTTAATGCGGGGTATGCCTGTGTTACATACACGCTCCCGTCCCATTGCGTACGTTAATGCGGGGTATGCCTGTATTACATACATGCTCCGGTCTCATTGCGTATGTTAATGCGGGGTATGCCTGTACATTGTTACCTGTGTGTTTACCCACTTCTCACCTCACTTATTCGCACGCTACTCACTAATCACCCCAGCTAAACCATATCCGCAGTATTAATCACCTCCCCCAGGCTGGCGTTGGGCTGATCTTGTCTATGTATATAACGGCCGCTATGTAAGATAAGACTCGCCAACCTGGACTAGATGATGCGGTTCGTAATACTAACAACGTTACACTTATTCATATATTAACCCCTTGGAAACCCAAGTGGTCAGCTAGTCGTCTCCAACCCCTGGCTAGCTGGTCACTTGGGGTACTAAAAACTTCACATTTCCACATATGGATATTATGTGTTGCGTATTTTTATTTGTAGAGTGTTTCTTGTCCGTTAACCCCTGTGGTGCCTGAAACATGACTTTCCAATGCATTGGTATCCTCAAGCATCACAAGGGTTAAATCATTGTCTGACAAGGTTTTGTGATTTGTGTTTTGTTAACACACACACACACACACACACACACACACACACACACACACACACACACACACACACACACACACTCATCTTTCAATGGGCCCTCGGTCTCTGCTAACACCATATTATCCTGTGATCACAGGGCCAGGTGACATGGATATACAGTATAGACCCCGGCAGTTACTGTGGCACCGTGTTATACAAGGGGTAGATTTACACGGTTCTTGGGCACTTTTGTCACTTATAATAGGAAGTACAGACTTAGTGACACAAACTGAATCAGCCTGTAGATTGTCACCCTGCAATGTGAGGGACACATATTGGGGGGGAGGCGGTGGGAAGGGGGGGGAGGCGGTGGGAAGGAGGGGGGAGGCGGTGGGAAGGGGGGGGAGGCGGTGGGAAGGGGGTGGGAAGGAGGTGGGGAGGCGGTGGGAAGGGAGGCGGTGGGAAGGGGCGGTGGGAAGGGGGGGGCGGTGGGAAGGGGGGGGGCGGTGGGAAGGGGGGGGGGCGGTGGGAAGGGGGGGGGGGCGGTGGGAAGGGGGGGGGCGGTGGGAAGGGGGGGGGCGGTGGGAAGGGGGGGGCGGGCGGTGGGAAGGGGGGGGGCGGGCGGTGGGAAGGGGGAGGGGAGGCGGTGGGAAGGGGGGGGGGGAGGCGGTGGGAAGGGGGGGGGGAGGCGGTGGGAAGGGGGGGGAGGCGGTGGGAAGGGGGAGGGGAGGCGGTGGGAAGGGGGGAGGGGAGGCGGTGGGAAGGGGGAGGGGAGGCGGTGGGAAGGGGGGAGGGGAGGCGGTGGGAAGGGGGAGGGGAGGCGGTGGGAAGGGGGAGGGGGGGCGGTGGGAAGGGGGGGGCGGTGGGAAGGGGGGGGCGGTGGGAAGGGGGGGGGGCGGTGGGAAGGGGGGGGGCGGGCGGTGGGAAGGGGGAGGGGAGGCGGTGGGAAGGGGGGGGAGGCGGTGGGAAGGGGGGGGGGGAGGCGGTGGGAAGGGGGGGGGGAGGCGGTGGGAAGGGGGGGGAGGCGGTGGGAAGGGGGAGGGGAGGCGGTGGGAAGGGGGGAGGGGAGGCGGTGGGAAGGGGGAGGGGAGGCGGTGGGAAGGGGGGAGGGGAGGCGGTGGGAAGGGGGAGGGGAGGCGGTGGGAAGGGGGAGGGGAGGCGGTGGGAAGGGGGGAGGGGGGGCAGTGAACAGGAAGGGGGGCAGTGGACAGGAAGGGGGGGTAGTGGACAGGAGGGGGGGGGCAGTGGACAGGAGGGGGGGGCAGTGGACAGGAGGGGGGGGGGAGTGGACAGGAGGGGGACGCAGTGGACAGGAGGGGGGGCAGTGGACAGGAGGGGGGGGCAGTGGACAGGAGGGGGGGCAGTGGACAGGAGGGGGGGGCAGTGGACAGGAGGGGGGGCAGTGGACAGGAGGGGGATGCAGTGGACAGGAGGGGGGGGCAGTGGACAGGAGGGGGGGCAGTGGACAGGAGGGGGGGCAGTGGACAGGAGGGGGGGCAGTGGACAGGAGGGGGGGGCAGTGGACAGGAGGGGGGGGCAGTGGACAGGAGGGGGGGGGCAGTGGACAGGAGGAGGGGGGCAGTGGACAGTAGGGGGGGGCAGTGGACAGTAGGGGGGGCAGTGGACAGGAGGGGGGGCAGTGGACAGGAGGGGGGGCAGTGGACAGGAGGGGGACGCAGTGGACAGGAGGGGGACGCAGTGGACAGGAGGGGGGGCAGTGGACAGGAGGGGGGGCAGTGGACAGGAGGGGGGGCAGTGGACAGGAGGGGGGGCAGTGGACAGGAGGGGGACGCAGTGGACAGGAGGGGGGGCAGTGGAGAGGAGGGGGGGGCAGTGGACAGGAGGGGGGGCAGTGGACAGGAGGGGGATGCAGTGGACAGGAGGGGGGGGCAGTGGACAGGAGGGGGGGGGCAGTGGACAGGAGGGGGGGGTCAGTGGACAGGAGGGGGGGGCAGTGGACAGGAGGGGGGGGGCAGTGGACAGGAGGGGGGGGCAGTGGACAGGAGGGGGGGGGGGCAGTGGACAGGAGGGGGGGGCAGTGGACAGTAGGGGGGGCAGTGGACAGGAGAGGGGGGGCAGTGGACAGGAGGGGGGGGGCTGTGGACAGGAGAGGGGGGGCAGTGGACAGGAGAGGGGGGCAGTGGACAGGAGGGGTGGGGCTGTGGACAGGAGGGGGTGGGGCTGTGGACAGGATGGGGGGCTGTGGACAGGAGGGGGGGGGCAGTGGACAGGAGGAGGGGGGGCAGTGG
>NC_134490.1:5994976-6019976 GCF_040206685.1 Ascaphus truei | reverse complement strand
TAGGGGGTGGCCTGGTTAACGCAGTTAAGAGGGACCCCTGGATAGGATCCACGATACTGGCAGCCAAGAGGGGGAGACACGAGTACTGCACAGGGAAGAGCCCAGAGTACTACTAGCCAGTAGCCAGACTATGAACCGCAGAGCACGTGTATGGACTGTCATCGTGTGCAGTATACAAAGAAAGAGTTTTGCCTAGCCTGGGGTATGCTGAGTTTACCACTTGCCAGAAGCTACATGTATTGCAGTATTCACAAGAGAGCGAGTTCCCTGCCAAGCAGTGAGGGTTGCACTACAGTGAAAATTGTGGGTTCACCTAAGATGGCGGCTGCTATATGCGATAGTGCACCGCGCGGTGCGAAGAAGCTAAAATGGCGGTTCCCGCCGAGTCTGGATGGCGCACGTGCTGCGTGCAAAAAGACTGTGAGCAGAGTAATTGCAGAGATTTGGCCGGGTCTGGCGCGAAAGCTAGAGCCCCGCCTATGTGCAGGAAGTGGCACGAAAGCAGGAGCCGCGGCCCCCTGCCCAGTGACTGGCTCAGCGAAGAGTCTACATCATGAGGTAACACCCAGTGACCCTCCTCTAATCTCCACCAGAGGGAGGGGTCACAGTGAAAGCCAGAGTCACGCCTTACTACCGAGTGCCCCTCCTCTAATCTCCACCAGAGGGAGGGGGCACAATGAGAGACAATCCCAGAGCTTTACCCAAACTGAAGGAGGAGCTGGATGCGAGCTTCCGCAACCTCAGACTG
This sequence comes from Ascaphus truei, assembly GCF_040206685.1. NCBI lineage: Eukaryota > Metazoa > Chordata > Amphibia > Anura > Ascaphidae > Ascaphus > Ascaphus truei. Next base: position 6,019,228 of record NC_134490.1, on the reverse strand, counting down.
ATGGAACATGGCGGGCCAGAGGAGTGAGTTACCCCTTTCTTTTGTGCCCGTGTATACATAAAGTAAGAGCAGGCGATATGGACTTTGCCTATTACTCGCTGCCAGAAGGTTTCCTGGATGTACTCACTGATGGGATCACAAGCTTGCGGTGTTTGGGCCCTGACTGTGTATGCCTGGGAGAAGACCTTGTTTGGGGGGCTATTTTCTTTGTGAATGGGGCAAGCCATCTTGTGTCTAGCCCGCTAATGTCTACCATTGGGGTGTACCAAGCCCCGATGGCTGAGACAAGGCCCGAGCCAGTTCCAGAGACCGCAACCCAAATGCTACCAGGTGAGGTGATCGAACCTGACGAGGCCAGAGACGGTCCTCTGGTGTCAGCAAAGCCTGATGACCCAGCGGTTATGCTATGCAATGTGGGCCATGTCGATGCTACCCATGTGGAGGGCCCGTGCGCCCCAACAAACGTTCCAGGGGGTCCGTGCACCCCGGTTCCAGAGGTGGAACCCACGGAAGAGACTGTGACTGCCCAGGGAGGATGGGGATCGCTATCGCTGGTGGTGCAGAAGCGGGACCGCTTCGTGCCGATTGCCGCTAGTGACGGCGAGGGGCCCCAATGTTATTCCCCTGCGGAGATGTCCCTACCTGCCTCGTTGGCCGACGAGTGTGATAGCAGTTCAGCGGGGGTGATGCGCCTACCGGCGGACCCCTACAGCGGTGCTGCAAGAAGAGAGCCACTTATCTGTGATGTGGAGCAGGCTCCGTTGGAGGAGGCCTTAGAAGAGGCCACGACCAAGGCTGCGTTGGAGGAGTCCGGAGACGAGGCCCATCCTAGTGCCTACTTCCGCATGAAGGACATCGTTGACCTCCCGGTACCCCGTCCTGCGGATGGCGTACTTCCTGTGCGGGACCTGACACAAGATGAGGCGACCTCGCGAGAGGATGACGTCACTTACAAGGCGACCTCCGGAGCGGGCTGGGACTGTGCTGCGACCGCTCCGGTGAGTAGCGCCCTCTCCAGGCGAGAAATGGACCACTACATTTACAGGGTGGTAGACCGAGGGAAACGCTGGCCTGTCGTGGCTGCGTCCAAGCAGCCAACGTCCCCTGCGGTAGGCCGTGGCCTAGCTGAAGCCAAGGACTTTGCCCCGGACACTGTTGCTTCCTATGCCCCAGTCTCTGACCCCATTACCCCTGCCATTGCCCCTGTCCCTGTCCCATCTGGTTCGGATTTCAGATACAGTCACCACGGGTCACTGGGTGAACATGGGGTCCCCAAGCCATTCACTGATTACAAGGACTGGGTGGGTTTGGTTCAGAACTCTGGGGATTTGGGTAATGATGTTGTTCATATTGTGCCTTACATCTCCAGGAGATGCCTTGAGAAAGTGTATGGACATGATCCTCTCCGACCATTAGCACCCCTGTCTAAATTATGGGATGATTGTAGGTGTCCAGTATGCCACCCAGAGTGTTATGGTACTTCTGATCTAAACCCAGTGGACCATGCTGTGCGCAGGCCACCCAAAAAGGGTATAGCTAGTACAAGTAAATATATATCCTGAGGGTAGGGTAGTAAAGGAACCTGACCCCAGGCATTACTGTTAGTAGCGGATTCCCCACGTTGGGAGTAATCCTAGTTATTTTGTGTCACCACCAGAGGAGGGTGTATAACCTGCAAATGTAATAACACTGTATTTTGGTGAATAATATGTCATGTTATTTTGTTTTGCATAGGTTGTTCACCTGCAGGATGGACACGCAAATTTAGGTCCAAGTGGGGACCATTGGATTCCACCAGAGGGAGAGTATAGCCCTGGTAGGTTTGGGCTATTATTCTGTCCTCCTGTGCAATAATACCTGGTAAGGGCAGGTTTGCCAGGAGTTAAGGTGGGTTCTCCCCACTCACTGCAGATCAGTGAGGCAGAGAAAGCAGTGCAGTCAGGCCTGTGTCCAATAAGGGACGGGGGCGGGCTCTTGTTGTATCTGTCTTAATGATCTGCATTTCCTGTATTGAGTCAGTTGCTCCTACCCTGAGAGGAGCTGAGTCTTACCTAACCGAGCTGTCAGGGACCTGGCAGACTTGAGGCCCTCCCCCTGGGAGAGGCTGGTAGACTGTTCCCACTACTCTGATAGGGGGTAGTGGAAGAGCTAGGCCTGCTTCCAGGGCCCTGACTGGGAGTGAAAGGCCAGGGTCATTCTGAGAAGTACTGCTGTGTTACTGTGTTCCTGTACTGCTGTGTATGCTGTTCCAGTGAATGCTGTTGGTGCAATAAAGTGTTCCTGATTTATAAAGAAGCGGTTGTGAGACTGGAATCTCTCATCCCTGAGTGGGACGTTCTATTCCAGGGATTCCACCCCATATCCTGGGGCTTGCAATAGATGGAGGCACTGTCACCGTGAGTACGTACTGGGTATGTCCCCAGAAGCCTGTCCTGACCTTCCCCATAATACCATCAAGCGGGAGACTCAGGAGTCCTGTAAGCCAGCAGGTGCGCCACACTATTATGCCTTGTAACCAGAGCAGCATTTCCCCTAGGAGACCCTATTTGCGATTGGGTGGGGGAATACCCGTTACATATATATATATATATATATATATATATATATATATATATACAGCTCAACCCCCTTGTAACGCTGTGCTTGGGATCCAAAGAATCACATCGCGCTATAAGCGGATCGCTTTAGAAATAATGTACAATTGTATGCATCGTACAATAAAGTATTTAAGACACTAATAATCGTGCTGTAAATTATTCATAAATATGACAATTGGGAGCCGCGCTTGCACCACGTTATAAGCGGATTCGCGTTGTAGCGGATCGCGTTATAACGGAGTTGAGCTGTATACATGAGAAAGAGGTTGGGGTGGTAAGGCACGCCTTACACCCAGGGGGTTACGGAAATGTGAGTATGTGCAGCAATGCAGAAGGAAGTTCTAGTGATCGATGTTCGTCTATCACTGCAATAAAAATACTTTATTGTTAACCCCAAGTGTGCTGGATCATCTTTCTGCATTGCTATACACATGTAGCCCCCTCACTAATTTTTCCCCCAACCTGGCACAAAAATCCTGGTAATAGCAGGCAGTGCTGGGGTTAATAGTGAGCTGGTGACATCACATTTCCTCATTTGCTGAGTGTAGTAACTTACAGGCACAAGTCTGGTCTTGAGAAGCTGTAAGAATAAGGGGGGTGGGCTGAATAGGCATGGGATGTCAGCTGGGCCTGCCCTGATATTGGGGAAGAGGGATTAACCCACACCCAGATATAAAAGGTCAGGGCTCCTCCCTTTTGCTGCCTAGTCTTGGGGCTGGTGTGTTCCTGCCTTGCCTCTTAGGGGGATGAGGGTGTTTAGACTATCTGAGGGCCTCAAGCCCTTAGGATGTCTAGTCCTGTCCTACACAGGGAGGAGATGATGCCCCTGGGTCCCGGAGGGATGCTGAGAGGAGACAGGGGGGGTATTATCATTGCTGGTATTTCCTGCCTTGCTTTATGGCTGAAGATGCCTAGTGTTATCCTGCCCAGGGAAGTGGGATGTATGCAGAGATTGATATTTTATGCAGTGGAAGTCCTGAAACTGTTGTGCCTGTCAATAAACCCCTTTGAGTTGCAAAAGATCCTGGCGCCCAATTTCTTGTCCTGTCCTCACAACCACCACTCCATCCTCCATTACAGCCAAGGCCTGAACCTGCCAGAAGGAACCCTGAGATCAAAGGTAACTAACCGAGGTGCTAACACTCTAATCCCATCGGGAGCGGGTCCGAACCCTGTTCACACACATGTACACCCTATCTCCTGCTGCCAGGGGTGGATAGGGGGTGTTACATTTGGCGCCCAACGTGGGGCTATTGGAGTGGATATTGTCAGCGTGGCTGGAGTGGATATTGCCAGCGTCAGGTGCTGGAGAGATTTCTGAACTTTGGGGTTCGTGTTTGGATCTTTAGGGACCCCGCAACAGAAGGTATGCAACTGTTTTCAACTATGGCACCCAGGGCTGTGATTTCCTGAACACGTGGGTGGAGAAATAATGGATGTAGGCGGTTCCCGTCGAAATCGGGACTAACTGCGTGCTTTGCAAAATACAGAGTCTACTTTTGCAAATCTGCTGTGGTGTGGCGTGAAAGCCATGTCCGCACCCTTTCTGTGCAGCCTGGGACTCCCGTTTCCACCAGGGAGAGGAGACAGTGGGGAAATCATGCTCGCGTGTGTGGCTGCGGATGCAGTGACCGCCCCCAAGATCGTGGAGCCTGTCATAACTGAACAAGTTGGACCTGCGATCAGTACTCACTGTTACTTGTCCAGAACCGGAGTCATGTACCAATACAAAGTCCACAAGGTTGCCCCAAGTGCGGTATTGAACCTTGTTTTGATGGGTGCGCCATGTTTCCTGAACACCAGAGAAAAAGTATAGCTAACCCTGGAGTTACTTCAACGTCTACCGTTGCTGCTGAAATGTCCTACCCCGTAGGGTGCTCACTGTTTCCGGGGCTCCGGTAGCAGAATAGGGTTCTGCCGGAACCGAGTGCTGTTCCTGGGAAGAGAGAGGACTTACTTGCTACTGGAGGCTCCATCGCAGTTTTCCTGCTGGAGTACCGCAGCATCAGCTCCGGAGTGGAGAGAGTGGACATCCGATATGAGAGGGAGATCTGGCAACCGTCCGTGATGACATCTGAGGCGTCGGAGATGCCTGCTCCCTGCCGGGAGGCCCACGAGACAACAGCCCAGCAGAGCGGTGAGGATACATCCGATCTCCAGGTTCCGGCGATGGCCACAGCCCTGCTGAACGACGAGTGTGCTTCAGCCCAGCTAGTTCCCACGGAGGCGTCCATCTTGGAGGTACCGGCCGGTACTTCTTTTTCTGCGGATGCCCCCACCCTACCGTGCAGCCGGAAGGTGTCACCGAAGATTCGCATGCCGGGGCGAATCCGGGAGTTGTTATCTCCACTCCGGTGAGTAAGACTGTGGCCAATCGCTTTCTGCTATAGTGCCATGCCCGTGCCAAGGCCCGAGAGTGACCAGCTGTGGAAGACCTGGTTGACTTCAAAGTACTTGCGGTCATGGGCCGAGGTTGGCGCAAAGTAAGCGAGACATTGGGACACATTTCTGGGCCTAGTGCCAAAAATGACCATGCCCAGGACACGGTTATCTCCTCAGAGACTGAACGGGACAATCTAGTGCTGGGTGGGTCTGCTCATAATGCAGTGGTGGGACAATATGTGGATGTGTTATGGTGCTGATTTATGATGCCTACAGTTCACAGTTAACCCTGTTCACACACGTACACGTTACACACACAATGACATCGTTGGTGCCGATTAACGCAGATTTCTATGAGTTGACGCGTCTTTGTATCGCCAGTGTTATTTAACACAAATTTAGATTGAATATCGCAACCCATTCATAAATACGTAATTCTTCGTTAATACGGTGGAAATATTGCTGCAATCCCAATATTTTTTATAGCGCACATTTGATAATGCCTTTTTAGTTCATCTTGGCCGCAGGTTGCAATTTCCTGTCCCAGAATCCTCTGCTTGCATTATTCTCACTGTTTATTTCCTCGCTATCCATCTATCCAGCAACATTCCCCCCTCACATTATTTTGCATCTTACCTGAACCAGTGGTTGCCCCCTTAGCTGATTATGGTCCATTGAGACTTTGGGACCCCCGCTTTCCAAGCGGCAAAAATTATAATTTTTTTATTACTTTAAGAAAATTACAAAAATGTTAAAACATGGCCGTTTGGATCACCAATAGAAAGCTGCCGGGGGCAAGCCTGATTCTGCCGCCATTTTGGGTTCACCAGCGTGAATTCTTGGGTCAAAACTTCTCATTGTCCCCCTGATTCAGGTTATTAAAAATGTTTAAATATATATATATTTTTTATTAGTAGTGCAGATTGCCCCTTAAAAGTTTTTGGTTTACTCCTAGCTACCATGCCAGGGTCCGAGGACTTTCAGGGGGATTTACAAACGTTCAAGGAAGTTTAGAAACAATGTAAAGGAATGCCATCATTGCCATATATACTTCACCCATATGTATGTATGTATGTATGTGACATGGCCGATTCTGATCTCCCACCCAAAAAAAAAAAAAAATCTCCGGAAGATTTCACAGGAAAATAATGAATCAAAATACAGTGAGACCTATAATTGTTTGAAAAAAATAACCTATTCTCCTTTTTGGCCTGACTCAGTTTGACAACATAACTGCCTCTTATTTGCTATTATATTCTGTAGCTGATAAGAAGTGTCTGTCTCTCAAGATGATACAGAGATTTATTAATTAGGGCTTTCTGGTTAACATTTTTACTAGGAGTTTAATTCATTTTCCATGGGTCACAATTGTAATGGCTGCGTCCATAATGTGTACCCACTATAAATATATTCTAATATTCTATTGTCTTTGCTACATTAATACATCCATACAAACATGATATCCCACGCACTTCATGTTAAACAGTACATCAGTGGTTTACAACCTTTTTTGGTTAAGGAACGCTAAATGAAATTCCGAGGAACCCCGACCCTCTCTAATAGCAACGATGTGATCAGATGCATTGTAATGAACCCCGACCCTCTCTAATAGCAACGCTGTGATCAGATGCATTGTAATGAACCCCAACCCTCTCTAATAGCGCGTCTGAGATCAGATGCATTGTAAGGAACCCCAACCCTCTCTAATAGTGTGTCTGAGATCAGATGCATTGTAAGGAACCCCAACCCTCTCTAATAGCAACACTATGATCAGATGGATTGTAAGGAACCCCAACCCTCTCTAATAGCGCGTCTGAGATCAGATGCATTGTAAGGAACTCCAACCCTCTCTAATAGCGCGTCTGAGATCAGATGCATTGTAAGGAACCCCAACCCTCTCTAATAGCGCGTCTGAGATCAGATGCATTGTAAGGAACCCCAACCTTTGATACTTTTTTCAAATGACCAGAAAATTGCAGGGAACTCTTTAGGGATGTCCAGGGAAACCAAGGGTTCCTAGGAACCCTGGTTGAAAAACGCTGCCATAGATACTCGTTGCTGGGCTTTTACATCAATGTTTTACAAAAAACACTACTAGAACATTACCGGAGGAAGTGAGAAATCCTGACGCAGATTTTAAGGAGCATGTTAGAGGTGCTATGATTTCAATACATCCCATCGTTGGTATGGCGAATCTCATAGCTGTGCCTTGGGCAGTGACAATGACAGACACCCAGCTGGCTGTGTGTTTAATTTAGAGAGTGACTTAGGAAAGGTAAAAATAGCAACAGCTTAATAACAAGAAGCAAAAATAAATGGGGCTTGATGTGTGTGTGTGTGTGTGTGTGTGTGTGTGAATATATATATATGTAGCCATGCCACCTTTGGATACTAGTCTGCCCTTGTACTGGCAGTAAGCCCTGGTAAAAGCAGGCCTGCCAGTAGTCAACATGGGGGTTTTCCCCTTCTGGGTGCTGCACTTGAGTGACAGCGGGAGGCGGGGACATCCTGTCTGAGCATGCCCAATCATGGGATAGACCTGGTGCCCTCCTTCTGGCAGTACTTAAAAGCAGGACCGCCCTAAATTGAGTAGTGTCCTTCCCCCTATGAGGAAGGCAGGTCACACAACAGGGAGCCTGAGATTGGGGCCTTCCCTCCGGGGGAGAGTGAGTGTGGACTCTGCCTCTGCTAGGGAGGTGGGGAAGAGCTACAGTAGGATGGCTGCGGGTGCCTTTGGCCTGTAGTGACGGTCCTGGGACCATCATTCAGTGGGAGCTGAGAGTACTGCATTGGGCAGAAGCCTGCCGTGTAACTATGCTGTACAGAAGACAATAAACCTTCCTGTTGTTATATACCTCCTGCCTGGTGCGGGGGCCGAAACGTTGAGGAATAAATTTCACCTTTGGATCTTGGGGTGCCTGTCCTGTTTTATATATATAAATATATATAGCCCTGTTTCCCCCTGAACACAGACGCTACTGATGCTGCTATTAAACCTGTAGACTTGCAGGGCCTGAGTCTCCCACCACGGGGAGCCTGGGGTAATATATATATGGATAACTAAGTGCAGCGCCTCCATCTGGGAGGGATCCCAACAAAATGGGAGGAGCCCCTCACAGGACCCAACCAATGAATGCATACACAGTAAAATATAACGACCTTTACTTAAGCATATAAATCTTATCACTCTAATATGCATGAAGATAGAGCATACCCTTGCTCACTAAGAGTACAACTACCCACACACCTCTCAGGGCTGTATCCCACCACCGTGTACCCCACATCGTGTCCAATGAGACTCCCAGTCCTTCAAGGTTCCCCAATGTTCCAATGTCCCACACCCAAACCCCAAGTGTGTGGTGACCGCGCAGCCCACTAGTGTGAGAATGTTACAATTGGTGCACTTGTTGTGAATGTACCTGCCGGGCGCTCCAGAACCCGGTCACTTCAACAGCTATCAGAATGGATCTGTGATCCAGCGACCTTTTCTCCAGCGTCGTCATCTCCACGTGGAAGACTGTCCTCTGAGGTGATCCCACCTTGGTGCAGTCTCTCTGAATTGAGGGGGGCTGGTCCCAGACCCCTCGTCAGGGTATACATTGTCTGCTGTATCCCTCACTCTTGCTACAGCACTAATGGGGCAGGGTCCCTATTCTAGGGTCTGTCCCTGATGCAGCCACAAACTAAGTGATGTCTCAGGTCCTATCTGGGGCCTAGGGGGATTTTGTCCTAGTGCAGAGGCTACTCGCCCTCTGCACCTGCACTTCCTTCCCCTAACCTCTCCTGGCACCCACTGCATGCTCTCCCAGCACGCGAAATGTATCTATCTGGGGAGCAGGGGATTCTGGCAACCCTATTGGCTCCCTGGCATCACCTGTCCCTGCCCCTGTGCATGCTGGGGGCTGTAGTCTTCTTGGTAGCTATTCTCCCATTGGCCGCCTCACGTGTGCCTATCCTGCGCATATGCCAAGCTAGGGGAATGGGCGCCGGCTGCAGGGACTTACTGCGTATGTGTGAGAAAATATATATATATATATATATATATATATATATATATATATATATATATATATATATATATATATATATATATATATATATATATATATATATATATATATATAGTGTATTGGAAAAAAAAGAGGAAAAGCGCCCGATCCATGTGAAAAATGTGTATATTATATATATATATATAGTATTCTTCAAAAGGACCAAGTGGACTTATAAACGAAGTGCAATAAAGTTGGGGGGGCCCGCTCAAGCTTGTTATTATAGAAAAATCTATGTGCTGCCTGGGAGAAATGTGGAGGGTAAGTGCAGCTAGGTACGAGAGAGAAAGCCCCCTCTGCGGCCCCCCAGGGTAAATATCTACAGAAGTATATGTAAGTAATTAAAACTTTATTATAAATACATTCTAAAATAAGATAGGCAACAGACTCAAACACGTATTAAACAAAGTCACTTCCTGATTTTGTTTTCAGACGGGTTTAATGATTTCATACCCAGATCTGATTTTTTAAATGTATATCTTATACTTCGTTTAATACGTGTTTGATTCTGTTGCCTACCTTATTTTAGAATGTATTTATAATAATGTTTTAATTACTTACATATACTTCTGTAGATATTTACTCTGGGGCGCCGCTAGGGTTGCCAGCAGTCCGGTGTTGAACCGGACTGTCCTGTATTTGGACACTCTGTCCAGTAAAAAATGAGAGCTACTGTAATACTGGACATGTGTGTGTCCGGTATTACCTCCCTGGACATAGTGAACTTTAACCAATGAGTCCAGTATTTTTGGCGAAGCCACCTGACAACCCTAGGTGCCACAGACGGTGCTTTCTCTCTCGTACCTAGCTGCACTTTCCTTCCACATTAAAAACAGTACAACTGGGTTAGTAGAGCCCAGTAGGGATGAGTACGTATTTCATTCTTTATTCGTAGTTTCACCGTAGTTTATTCTATTTCTGCAGGGTGCCATTTTCTCAGCTAAACTCCAGTGCAGGGTTCCTGTTCCTGCTCAGGCTGGCTCCTCTTTGGGAAATAATAACTATATGTATATACATGTAGGCAGGTGGCAAACTTATTGTTTGTATATACAGTTTCCAGTGATTTCACCATAGGGTATTTAGCACCAATAATGCTCAATAAACATATCTGCCTCACTCTATTTCAAGGCGGTTTTGTCATTATAATGTTGCTCAGAAAAGTATTTTCAAGCTGTCTCTTAGTATCATTGATTCAAGTTACTGTGTACCTATTTTTCCTGTTTACACAAACTTGATGTTTGGGCCGTATCCATTAGTAAGGAGTTAACGGATGCACATATAATTCACATTATAATGGGATGTATGAAATTCTGCACCCACAAAACTCTGGCTAATGATCAGTGACAGATGTAAGAAGCTGGATTAACAAATCTTACACTTGATGCAGCTGAAAGCAGAATCACAAAAATATATACAATTGTGTGAAAAAGAAAGTACACCCTCCTTGAATTCCATGGTTTTACATATCAGGACATAATAACAATCATCTGTTCCTTTGCAGGTCTTAAAATTAGGTAAATACAACCTCAGAAGAACAACAACACATGACATATTACACTGTGTCATGATTTATTTAACAAAAATAAAGCCAAAATGGAGAAGCCATGTGTGAAAAACTAAGTACACCTTAGGATTCAATAGCTTGTAGAACCACCTTTAGCAGCAATAACTTGAAGTAATCGTTTTCTGTATGACTTTATCAGTCTCTCACATCATTGTGGAGGAATTTTGGCCCACTCTTCTTTACAACGCTGCTTCAGTTCATTGAGGTTTGTGGGCATTTCTTTATGCACAGCTCTCTTAAGGTCCAGCCACAGCATTTCATTCGGGTTGAGGACTGGACTTTGACTGGGCCATTGCAACACCTTGATTCTTTTCTTTTTCAGCCATTCTGTTGTAGATTTGCTGGCGTGCTTGGGATCATTGTCCTGTTGCATGACCCAATTTTAGCCAAGCTTTAGCTGTCGGACAGATGGCCTCACATTTGACTCTAGAATACTTAGTTATACAGAGGAGTTCATGGTCGACTCAATAACTGCAATTTTCCCAGGTCCTGTGGCTGCAAATCATTACCCCTCCACCACCGTGCTTGACAGTTGGTATAAGGTGCTTGTGCTGATATGCTGTGTTTGGTTTTTGCCAAACGTGGCGCTGTGCATTATGGCCAAACATCTCCACTTTGGTCTCGTCTGTCCAAAGGACATTGTTCCAGAAGTCTTGTGGTTTGTTCAGATGCAACTTTGCAAACCTAAGCCGTGCTGCCATGTTCTTTTTGGCAACCCTTCCAAACAAACCATACTTGTTCAGTCTTTTTCTAATTGTACTGTCATGAACTTTAACATTTAACATGCTAACTGAGGCCTGTAGAGTCTGAGATGTAACTTGTTTTTTTTTGCATTTTCTCTGAGCATTGCACGGTCTGACCTTGGGGTGAATTTGCTGGGATGTCCACTTCTGGGAAGATTGAAAACTGTCTTGAATGTTTTCCACTTTTGAATAATCTTTCTCATTGTAGAATGATGGACTTTAAATTGTTTGGAAATTGCCTTATAACCCTTCCCAGATTGATGGGCAGCAACAATTGCTTCTCTAAGATCATTGCTGATGTCTTTCCTCTTTGGCATTGTGTTAACACACCTGAATGCTCCAGACCAGCAACCTGCTAAAACTTCGGGTTTTCTAGAGGTGGTCACACTTGCTGATGATCAATTAATCAAGGGCATTTGATTAGCAGCATCTGTCTGCTACTTAGCATCTTAATTCCTATGGAAGCAATAAGGGTGTACTTAGTTTTTCACACATAGCTTCTCCATTTTGGCTTTATTTTTGTTAAATAAATCATGACACGGTGCAATATGTCCATGTGTTGTTGTTCATCTGAGGTTGTATTTACCTAATTTTAAGACCTGCTAAGGAACAGATGATTGTTATGTCCTGATATGTAAAACCATAGAATTCAAAGACGGTGTACTTTCTTTTTCACACAACTGTATGTATACTTTCCTTTGTCAATGAACACTTCTGTGAGTTGATAGATAGACTCAGTGTGCAGATGGCGGGTGTGGAGCAAATTAAGGGCAACCAACAAAACGATGAGTGTGAGTTTTAGAGGGAGTGTAAAGGAGAGAATAAGGGAGTACAGTATGTGAGTGAGGTGTGGTGAGAGAGGAAGAGACAGAGGGTAAGAGAGAAACTGGATGAAAAGAGAGAGGAGAGTGGGAGAGAGCAAGAAAGAGGAGAGAGAGAGAGGGAGATAGAGAAAGAATGAGAAGAGAGAGGGCGATCGAGAAAAGAAAGAGAAGAGATAGAGAAGAGGTAGATAGAGAAAGAGGAGAGAGGAGAGAGAAGAGGGAGAGTTCCTGGTCTCTTTCCTGTATAAAAAAAAGCCTTTAGGAAAACCAAGAAACAGAAAACAGCTGTTTGTGCCGGCCAGCTGTTTCCCTGTGCAAACTCCCTTTGTGCTGTGAAACATGTGAAAATACAGGCTTCATCTGTAAGGGAACAAAGGCACAGAGTGTGTCCAGTGTCAGCTTAGGAGAACGCGCAGCTCAGAACAATTTATTCTTGCAAATTGGGAATTTTATTTTTAACCCTTTAACCCCCAAACCTTTACAGCCTCAGAGAGCTGGGGTATGGTGAAGGCCTTATATGACCTCTGCCTTGCCCTTGGGCTGTAATAATAATAATAATAACAACATTATATGTATATGTATATATATTTATTTATATATATATATATATATATATATATATATATATATATACACACAACATCTTTATCTTCAGCCCTTGTCGCCCACTGCTGGATGAGGGCCTCCCCAATGATCTTTAAGGTACAGTGGTGAAAAGCCTGTCTTCCCCTCGTTACTCCAACAAATGTCCTAATTTCATCGTCCCATTTTATTTTTGGTTGTTGCATTGGTATTTCGATATGACTTGTCCACTACCATTTTCACTTCTTCGCCCTTGTGATGATGTCACAGACTTTTGTTTCCTTCTGAACCCGTTTCTTAATTTTTCTGTTTCTGGGTAATACCCATGCAGATGATGTAAGGATCTTTCCTTGATAAAGAACGCTAACACGTTCGAAACGCGTTGGATTTTAATGTCTTGATGACTCAATAAATGTATACTTTTGTTACCTGGGTCCTCCCTTTGCGCCTACCGGATCGTGCGCTCCTTATATCATCTGCATACCGTATACTTCACTTTGGAAGCAGCATATCCATCCAGCCACTCCAGGAATTGTGAGTAATTATTTTGTTTATGCTACAGGGTTACCCCCTAATGAGATTGATGGTGGGGGCTCTCCTTTGCTTCCCACTACCCGTCTTCAGGGGGTGTTTACCCACAATTGTTGGCTATATTACTTACACGTCTTATTAATTTTAACATTATTTTCCATGGATGGTGGTTTTTGGTGTTATTGAACATTCTACCTGGCATTGAGCGCTCCTCAACCTCCTATCTGGGTAATACCCAGCATGCATCTCCCTACACTTTTTTGAGTTTATTGAGTTTCTGAATAATCTTTGTATTAAAAGGTCCAAGTTTCACATCCAATACGTGAACACAGGTAGAATATACTGGTCGGACACGGGAGGTACAGTGGAAGGTTCCCCTGATAGATTATCTTGTGTCTTCCAAATGCTCTTGACCCCATCTTCATTTTGTTATTGTATGTATATATTTATTTTTATAGCGCTATCCATGTACATAGCGCTTCACAGCAGTAATACACGTGACATAATAATATAACATAGCGTTTCCTGATCGGTGTGACTGGTTGATTTCAAGTGCTGGTTGTATTAAGTGTGCAGTTAGAACCAGAAGGAGTTTGAACAAGGAAGGGGTTGAACAAAGTATAGTATACTGAAGTACAGTTTATTGTTGGTACTTATAACTTAATAGTTGCAATATTGAGCAGGATTCAGAATGCCACTCAATGCACATCTTGCCACACATGTATGTGCACTTGGAGCAGCTGTTCTATGGGGCATACCATTGTGAGAAGTGTTAGCGGTGGTCACTTTAGAGTCAGAGATTGCTGATCTGAAGAGGAAACTTGCAATATTGAGGGACTTTGGCAATCTTGAAACGGGTTTAGTGCTCATTGAGCAGGCCCTTGCTTCGACTAGTGAGGCAAATGGTGGCGCTGTTAGTGAGGAGCAGGTAGGTAGCAGGGTAACAGTTAGAAGGGGAATCAGGGGCAATAGGAAGTGGCAGGCCAGTTCTGAGATGACCCGTCCCAATAGATTTGCCATATTGAGTGAAGATATTGGGAATGTCGGGGCAGAAATGGCAAGGCTGGGGAGACTGATTCCTCTAGCAGCCAGGGGAATAGTTCCTCCAGCACAGTGGGGACTCAGGATGCTCAGATACAAAGAAAGATTGTGGTGGTAGGGGACTCCATTATTAGGAAGGTAGATAGGGCAATCTGTTGCCATGACAGCATGAACCGAACAGTTTGTTGTCTCCTGGGTGCTCGGGTTCGGCACATTGTGGATCGGTTGACAGATTGTTGGGAGGGGCAGGGATTGACCCGGCGGTCTTGGTACATGTTGGCACCAATGACAAAGTTAGGGAAAGATGGAGGATCCTAAAAAATGATTATAGGGATCTAGGCCAGAAGCTTAAGGCAAGGACCTTCAAGGTAGTATTTTCTGAAATACTACCAGTGCCATGCGCTACCGCAGGGAGACAGTCAGAGATCAGGGAGGTTAATGCATGGCTATGAAAGTGCTGTAGGAAGGAGGTTTTTGGGTTTTTAGAGCAAGGTTAAAGGTTGGAGTAGATTTTAAACTACGATGGAGGTGGGAGGGAAATGAAACAGATAACGAACTAAATAGAATAGATGAGGAAACAATGGGTTATGGAGGTAGAATGGGGGCAAGTGCGAGTTTGACAAGCAGTGAGACACCCATAGTACAGTAAATACAGATAATATTAGAAAACTTCTAAAGACTAAGGCTAAGGCCCCGGTCTCTCCGCTGTAACGCGCGCCTGCGCTTTTGGCGGCGCGTTCAGCCGATTCCCCGGTCTGCAGCTCACTGCAGGAGGAGAGACCGGGGGGGGGGGGGGCGTGGCGGAGGAGTGACGGGGATGCGGCCATGACGTCACCGGGCAGGTTCGCCCTCATTGGCTGAACCACCGGGGGGCGTGCCTAATCGCTCAACGCGAGTCAATTCTATTGAGAGCAGGAATAGCTCTCGCGCGAGTGCTGCGGCCCCCCCTCGCAGCGAGCCCGGCGCCATTGCGGGGAGGGCTCTCGTGCGCGCAGTGGACGCTGTAGTAGGCAGCGGGGGCAAGGCCTAAACCAAGTGGGAGCAGAAAGGAAGGAGCAGATAAGATAATACTACAGGCTGAAAAAAAAACTGAATTTCATGCTTGCTAATGCAAGAAGCCTGACAGATAAAATGGGGGAGCTTGAATTAATAGCTGCAAGGGAGCAGTATGATATCATAGGCATTACTGAAACATGGTGGGATGAAACTCATGACTGGACAGTTAATTTAGAGGGTTATTCTCTTTTTCGGAAGGATCAAGCAAATAGAAGGGGAGGTGGAGTATGTCTATATGTTAAACCGGATCTAAAACCTATAATAAGGGAAGATGTTTATGAAGGGAATTATGAAAATGTAGAGACCTTGTGGATAGAAATTAGCAGTGGAGGTAAATGTATAAAGAAAATGTTTGTGGGGATATGCTATAAACCACCAAATATCTGTGAGATTGAGGAAGCTAAAATACTTTTGCAAATGGAGAAGGCATCAAAACTGGGTCATGTTTGCATAATGGGTGATTTTAATTATCCAGACATAGACTGGGGCAATGAGATTAGTATTACAACTAAGGGAAACAGGTTTTTGGGGGTACTTAAAGACAATTATATGACCCAAATTATTGAGGAACCAACCAGGAGAGGGGCAGTACTGGATTTGGTCATATCAAACAATGTAGAAGTAATAGCAAACATTCAAGTCCTGGAACATTTGGGTAACAGTGATCATAACATGGTCTCATTTGAAATAAATGAGCAAAAAATACATAACTTGGGTTCAACAAAGACCGTAAACTTTAGAAAGGCAGCTTTTAATAAACTGAGGTCTAATCTACAAGTAATACACAGGGATGATGTTTTTGCAGTGAAAAATATAGAAGATAAATGGGCAGTCTTATTAAGTACCTTAATAACACAACATGAGAAAAGATAATATAGGACCCTTTCAGTGTGAGATGGGCAGGCAGATTATTGGAGATAAGGAAAAAGCAGAGGTATTAAATCAAATTCTTTGCCTCTGTGTTTACCAGGGAAGAATCAATTTCAATAGTAGCGCCGCAGGAGGAAGCCACAACCTCCATATTAATGAACAATTGGTTAACTGCGGAAGAAGTTCATAGGCGGCTTGAAAAAAACCTGGCCCCGATGGCATACATCCAAGAGTTCTCAAGGAGTTACGTTCATTAATAGCCAAAGCATTACATTTAATATTCAAGGACTCCATTTCCACAGGCTCAGTACCACAAGATTGGCGTAAAGCAGATGTGGTGCCTATATTTAAAAAGGGAGCTAGATCACAACCGGGGGAATTACAGACCTGTAAGACTTCAATAGTGGGGAAACTACTTGAAGGTTTAATACGGGATAATATTCAGGAATACCTAATGGAAAACAAAATTATTAGTAATAGTCAGCATGGATTTATGAAGGATAGATCATGCCAAACTAACCTTATTTGTTTCTTTGAGGAGGTAAGTAGGAATTTAGACCAGGGTAATGCAGTTGATGTGGTCTACTTAGATTTTGCAAAAGCTTTTGATACGGTTTCACACAAGAGGTTGGTGTACAAAATAAAGAAAATTGGACTCAGTAAGAATATATGCACCTGGATTGAAAACTGGTTAAAGGACAGACAACAGAGGGTTGTCATAAATGGAACTTTTTCAGGTTGGGCCAAAGTTGTGAGTGGAGTACCTCAGGGATAGGTACCAGGACCCTTGCTTTTTAACTTGTTTATTAATGACCTTGAGGTTGGCATAGAGAGCAAAGTCTCCATTTTTGCTGATGACACTAATTTGTGTAAGCTACAGTAGTAGAATCAGAGCAGGATGTAATATATCTCCAGAAGGACTTGGAGAGACTGGAAACTTGGGCAGGTAAAGGGCAGAAGAGGGTTAATACAGATACATTTATGGTTATTCATTTAGGAAATAAGAATAAACAGGCATCTTACAAATTAAATGGGGATAACTTGGGGGAATCCTTGATGGAGAAGGATTTAGGAGTGCTTGTTGACAGCAGGCTTAGCAATAGTGCCCAATGTCATGCAGTAGCTGCAAAGGCAAACAAGATCTTATCTTGCATCAAACGGGCAATGGATGGAAGGGAAGTAAACATAATTATGCCCCTTTGCAAAGCATTAGTAAGACCACACCTTGAATATGGAGTACAATTTTGGGCACCACTCCTTAGAAAAGACATGGAACTAGAGAGAGTGAAGAGAAGAGCCACCAAATTAATAAAGGGGATGGACAATCTAACTTATGAGGAGAACCTAGCTAAGTTAGATTTATTTACATTAGAAAAGAGGCGTCTAAGAGGGGATATGATAACTATATACAAATATATTCAGGATCAGTACAAGGAGCTTTCAAAAGAACTATTCATCCCACGGGCAGTACAAGGGACTCGGGGTCATCACATTAGGTTCAAGGAAAGGAGATTTCTTTTTTTTTTCCAACTTAAATTTTTTTTATTGGATATCAGGTACAAACAGCAACCCATTGTCGTACATTAATGCACCCCAATATCTCGTTTATCCAATTGTCACTTCAAACAACTAACATATTAACTTGACTCACCGGGGGGACGTACAAACAGATCACAACACAGAGAACAACGGGAGGGGGCGGGGGGAGGGGCGTCAAGTGAAACAGACCCACGAAACCTTTTTCCTCAGCCATGTGCTTTCGCCATCTCTTCCAGCCTCCAACCAGAATCTTCCTTGGTTCTAGGATTGTCCTTGAGTCTCCTATCTGTCTGACCTACCGTCCGTCCTTGTCTTTGGCATGTCAAAGGAGGAAAGGAGATTTCACCAGCAACAAAGGAAAGGGTTCTTTACAGTAAGGCAGTTAAAATGTGGAATTCATTACCCATGGAGACTGTGATGGCAGATTCAACAGATTTGTTCAAAAAAAGGTTGGACATTTTTTTTAGAAAGGAAAGGTATAAAGGGATATACCAAATAAGTATACATGGGAAGGATGTTGATCCAGGGAGTAATCTGATTGCCAATTCTTGGAGTTAGGAAGGAATTTATTTTTCCCCTTATGAGATATCATTAGATAATGTGTCACTGGGGTTTTTTGTTTGCCTTCCTCTGGATAAATATACTGTTAGTATAGATATAGGATAAAGTATCTGTTGTCTAAATTTAGCATAGATTGAACTTGATGAACACATGTCTTTTTTTCAACCTCCTCTACTATGTAACACATACTGTAATGGGAATAAGCACTTCAGACATAAAAGTAACATTAGGAAAACGGGTCCCTACGCCAAAGAATTTACAATCTAAGTGGTAAGTAGGGAGAACTTACAGAGAGAGACGGAGAGTGTTCTGGTAAGTGAGCCTAAAGGGTCACGGTCAATGCCTGTGAGGTGTATGGTATCAGCCAGCGGAGATGCCCATATGCTTTGTTAAAGAGGAGTGTTTTAAGATGGTCTGAAAGGAGAAGAGGGTGCTAGTCGGATATTGAGGGGAAGGGCATTCCAGGGGTGTGGGGCAGTGAGAGAAAAGCTTTTAGGTGGGAGAGGGCTTTAGATACAAAAGGAGTAGACAGAAGACATGCGTGAGCAGAACGCAAGAGTCGGGCAGGTGTATTGCGAGAAATTAGAACATCAATGTAAGGAGGAGCAGAAGAGTGTATAGCATTAAAAGAGAGGAGGAGAACTGTGTAAGAAATGCAGGATTTAAAAGGAATTCAAAGAGTGATTTCAGCAGGAGAGATGCAGAGACAGATTTAGGAGAGAGCAAAGTGATTCTAGCAGCAGCGTTTACGAGATATTGTACAGGAGACAGGTGAGAGGCAGGAAGGCCGGACAGTAGAAGGTTGTTACAATAGTCGAGACGGGAGAGAATGAGGGCCTGTGTTAGAGCTTTAGCAGTAGAGCGAGAGAGGAAAGGGCGTGTCTTTGCAATGTTACTGAGGGAAAAAATGAAGGTTTTAGCTACATTGTGAACATGAGAGGAGAATGTGAGGGAGGAGTCCAATATGAGACCTAGGCAGCGTGCTTGTGCTACTGGGTGTATGATAGTGCTGCCAATGTATAAGGGGGACGTACTGTAGGGCCAGGCTTGGGAAGATGTATGAGGAGCTCTGTCATTGATTTCGCTGAGTTCCCTCAAGGATGATATAGCGGAGAGACATTCAGAGATTTCCTTCACACGATTCCCATCCATTGAGACTTGCTGGCCAAGGTAGACATACAGTTGTATCCGACTTCTAGTTCCATTCCATGCACTTTGCTGTTTGTAGAGTTGATACATTTGTTAAAAATCACTATGGTCTTGCTGAGATTCATATGGAAGCCCATCATTTGACTTGCTTCAGCGAGACAGAATCAAATGCTTATTAGTAATCTATGGATCCTTAGCTGAGTGGTAGATCATATTAATCATATTAATTACTTAGAGAAATCTTGTACAACTCGGATCTAGTCCATTCTGTTGTACCCACTGTGATTTCCACTTGTTCTCTATGCCAGGGGGGCGCAAACTAGGGCCCTGGGGGGCGCAAGATTTTCCAGGGGGGCACGGCGATTACAGAGGCCCCGCGCGCTTCCCCAAGGCATTTAAATTAAATGCCGGGGACCGTGCGAAGCCTCTGTAACTTCACATACATTGACTCAAGACGGCTTCAGGCGAAGCGTCGCCATGGCGACGTGTCGTCAAGTGACGTGATGTCACATAGACCCCGCTGTGTCATTTGACGCTTCTGAAAAGGTAAGGGGGGGGGCGCGAGCACTAGGGGAGAGCAAGCAGGGGGGCGCAGGGTATACAGTTTGCGCACCCCTGCTCTAGACTGATTGGAACAGAGACCAGGGTCTGTTGCAGGTAATTAGTGAGTACATTTGAAAAATCTAAGTGATTGGAAGTAGACTGATTGGTCTGTAGTTATTGAGATCTTCTTTGTCACCTAAACGCTGCTGCCAGAATCACTCTACTCTTTCCTAAATCTGTCTCCCCTGCTGAAATCCCTCTCCTGGCTTCCGATTAAATCCCGCATCTCGCACTCAATTCTCCTCCTCACTTTTAAAGCTTTACACTCTTCTGCCCCTCCTTACATCTCAGCCCTAATTTCTCACTTTGCACCATCCCGACTCTTGCGTTCTGCTCAAGGCTGTCTTCTCTCTACCCCCTTTGTATCTAAAGCCCTCTCCCGCCTTAAACCTTTCCGACTGACTGCCCCACACCTCTGGAATGCCCTTCCCCTCAATACCCGACTAGCACCCTCTCTATCCACCTTTAAGACCCACCTTAAGACACACTTGCTTAAAGAAGCATACGAGTAGCACCGTAGATATTATTAGACACCTGATACATAAGTGAATAGAAAAAAGGGGAAATAGTGCGCAATCTAATTTTAAACGTGACGTGATAAGTGAGAATATATGAAATAAATAACTTAACCTAAGATTGAGCGTCTGCAGCTGTGATGGAAGATGGAGGGGCTCAGAAACCCCCTGGAACTAACAAATGGATACAAAAAGACACAGTGCACAACGCTCATAGTGCATTACAAAATATTATTGACATGAATAATAAATGGTGAGTAATGTGCGTACATCAAATAAATTAATATCAAGCAGTTTCGGGATATTTTACCCAACGCCTCCGGAGACCAGGATGTAAGTCTTTGCAGGGGTGATACTGCTGTCCTCGATGGTGCAGGGTCCTATTGAAATGTGTGCACAACCTCTGCTTGATCTTGCTCCCCTGAGCACAGGCAGGCTGGGAGCTGCTGATTCCTGCAGTGTTTCAGCAGGGCAGTTTTGGACATCAGCTGTGCGCCAACACTCTCCTCCGTGTGAATCACTTCCTGGAAGCACTAGTACAAGCTTGTCCTACGCATTAGTCCCTGAAGAAGAAACGTTCCGTTTCGAAACGCGTAGGACAAGCTTGTACTAGTGCTCTAGCCCCATACTGGCACCCTACTGCGCGATTTTGACTGTTGCTGAGCGGCGCCGAATCCCTGCGGTGACGTCACGATCCACGACAGCAGTATCACCCCTGCAAAGACTTACATCCTGGTCTCCGGAGGCGTTGGGTAAAATATCCCGAAACTGCTTGATATTAATTTATTTGATGTACGCACATTACTCACCATTTATTATTCATGTCAATAATATTTTGTAATGCACTATGAGCGTTGTGCGCTGTGTCTTTTTGTATCCACCTGATACATAAAGCTTGGCCCCCTGCAGAAGCACTTACCTTAATGCCCTCCTACTGTCTCTGTACGTTCTCTTTACCTACCAATTAGATTGTAAGCTCATCGGAGCAGGGACTCCTCTTCCTAAATGTTACGTTTGTCTGAAGCACTTATTCCCATGACCTGTTATTTATATTATATTTGTTATTTATATGATTACCACGTGTATTACTACTGTGAAGCGTTATGTACCTTAATGCCGCTATACAAATAAAGACATACAATACAATACCTTTCTAATGGATGAGAATAACTATGGCATTTCTCCATTGTTCTGGAATTGTCATTCAGTTCAAGCAGCATGTAAAGAGCTTTGCATGGATTTTCTTTACTTCCTCCCCAATTTTCTTCACTATTTCAGTCGTTATTTCATCTTGCCTGGGGGGGGGAGGGGGCATTTAATTCTTCGTTGATGTTATTGCCTTTGCTGCTACTTCTGGAAGGATGCATGGTTCCTCAGTGGTGGTGTCTTCTGGCTCTTTAAGTCCTGGCTTTATGACCCCGTGTTACCCGTGTCCTTGTACCATTTCATGTAGAAGTCCTCAACTCGCTTTAAGATAAGTGCGCCGCCTTTTATTGTTGATCCCTCATGTTGTTTGAGTGCAGTGATTTGCCTCTTCCCAGCCAGAAGTCTCCGCTTCATCTTCTTTAACCATTAACGTCAGTAGTCTTCACCACGAGTTCCACGTTCTTACATCCTCCGTTATACGCTGGTAGATCGTCTCGCGCAGCTCTGTACATTCAATCTTTATTCTTGCGTTTTTAGGATGTCTGTTTTTTTCTTGGCGTTTCTTCAGCAATGCTTCGTCGCGTCTGCAGTTTTCTCTGACATTTCTGCGATAACCTTCATACGTTTTTTGTAATTGTTGGTGGAAGTATCCTTGTGGCTCCGAAGCAGGCCGAAACCTTTTCCCATCGATAAAGAAGACTGGTTAGTTTTTCATTAATCAGAATTTGGTGTATCTTATCCTTAACGGTGGTTGGGCCGGGAGCCGGCTGCTTCCACATTGGCGCTGACAGCATCTAGTTGCTGAATACGTGTGATACATTCCTGTTGACTTCTTGGTACGTTCAGTATTGGTTTGTTGGCCGACTATGGATCAGGCGTGAGAGATAGATTGAGTAGCTTAGTGGTGGCCAACTCCAGTCCTCAACGGCCACACACAGGTCTGAGAGCTGGACTTGGCCACCCCTGGAGTAGATTGTTAATCAATAATCAACCCACCTAAAGACACACTTGCTTAAAGAAGCATATGAATAGCACTGTGGATATTCTGAACACATGATACATAAAGCCTGGCCCCCTGCAGACGCACTTACCAGAACTCTCTCCTACTGTCTCTGTACGTTCTCCCTACCTATCAATTAGACTGTAAGCTCCTCGGGGCAGGGACTCATCTTCCTTAATGTTACTTTTATGTCTGAAGCACTTATTCCCATGACCTGTTATTTATATTATCTGTTATTTATTTGATTACCACGTGTATTCCTACTGTGAAGCGCTATGTACATTAATGGCGCTATATAAATAAAGACATACAATACAATACAATATGAAAACTTGCCTCCAGAGCCTATTTACATCAGGTCGGTTTCAACACACATGTAGAGAAGTTTCTGCCGGGCCACATTCATGGTAGCACAGGGGAGAGGGATGTTTATATATGTTGTGGCGTTTGCCGGGTGTACCGTACCCGAGCTGCAGAAGCTTGTAGATTGAGTAGAAGGCAGGGAGTAATCTGATTGCCATTACTGGAGTCAGGAAGGAATGTATATTTCCCCTTATGAGATATCATTGGATAATGTGTCACTGGGGTTGTGTGTTTGCCTTCATCTGGATCAAAATACTGAAATTACAAATATAGGATAAAGTATCTGTCGTCTACATTTAGCATTGGTTGAACTCGGTGGACATATGTCTTTTTACAACCTCATCTACTATGTAACTATGTAATAATGTAACAATGTGACTATATTAACAAAATGCATTAGATAAAGATTGTAAAATCCCTCCAATGCTTTTGTTTGACAAATATTTATACTTCGTTTTCTTTTTTTTCTTTTAAAATGTGTCAATCAGCTCAATTTAACCTATTAAACATGTATGTATGTATTTATGTATGTGTGTATTAAACGGAATGTATGTATGTATGTATGTATGTATATCTTTATTTATGTAGCGCCATTAATATACATAGCGCTTTACAGCTGTAATACACGTGATAATCATATAAATAACACATAATGGGAAGAAGTGCTTTCAGACATAAAAGTGAAATTTTAGGAAAAGGAGTCCCTAATCTGAAGAGCTTACAATCTAATTGGCCATGTCCTTAGTTGTGTCTCACCCACGGTGGAAGTGGCCCATTACAGAGGTTGATTTCTATGTTACAGGACCGTGGGGTTTTCTGGAGTTGATTAATTCTTTCAGATGAAGGTCCCGCTGCCTCCATTTCTGCCCATTTTATTTTCTCTTGAAAATGTCCACAAGCTTCCAAGTTAAATATTTCCTGAGCTGGGGCATTGTTAGTGGAAAGACGAGATGGTCGTGTTCTGGGATTTAAGGAAAGATATGTCATTGTTTGACCACTGTGGTAACTCGCCCAAAGTTCCTCCTGACACAAAATCATCTTCTATCAGCAGGAGAGATTCAATGGGCCCTCGGTCTCTGCTAACACCATATTATCCTGTGATCACAGGGCCAGGTGACATGGATATACAGTATAGAC